>NW_028301558.1:7930000-8007500 GCF_042242905.1 Orbicella faveolata | reverse complement strand
CAATATAACTATAACGTTATTAAAATGGGCTTAAGTAAATTGAATAATACAACAACAAAACAATGCAAACAGTAGCATTTGCATTAAAATACGTATTCAAAAAAAATTTCCAAAATCTTGGTGCAAATTTTTTGGTTTGTTGCTACAGGTATTATTCTCCTTGGCTCTAATGTGTCCATTCCTTTGTTTTCTTTTCATTTTATGTCACTCTTGTTACAGATCCTTAAGTAGAATTAGCTTGACAGTCCTGTCTGTAGTTTTAAAAGTCAAAATTGTACACCGTTTACGTTTTCAGCTGAAATGGGGTAAGTAGGCAGGAGAAGAAAATACTCTACGTACGTACTCTACCTACGTAAACAGTCAACCTACACGCAACAGTCAAACACAAAGCTCACCATTTTTATCTTCATATCGCCTACCCATTGAATACCAGTTTCCACTTGTCACCTTCCTCCTGCTGTTTCACACCAGTCTTCCCTTGACAATAACATTACACATGTTTGGTCAGTACATTCAAGACTATTTTATAGGACAAGAGTTTTTTCCTTAACTATACATATGTCTTTGTATCTAAAAATCAGGTGTCCCTGATGTGTTTTTTAAGAACCTGCTTAAAACAGAGACCAAGATAAACTGGGCACTCTGGTATCTTCATTTTTATGATTTTTTAAAACAGTCAAAGAAAGGGACATGGTGTTTGATAATTATACAATTGTATTAATGGAGGATTACACAATTAAAAACTCAAATCTTAAATTTTTTGGCTGAGAGTGGGAAGAACGTTTTTCTTCCAGAAATATGAGAAGCAACAATTATGCTGTTAATTTGTTTTTCTGGATTCCCAAGTGCATTCTTACTGTAGAATGCAACACACTGCAAATAAAAATTATATATGACATTGCACCTTGCCTTTTCACCCACAAGAAGAAATTGATGAAAACTGTCTTCGTATTGATTAAATCCATAACAAAAAATGTAAATTTATACCCTGCTTGGCTTCTCTGTAATGTTTCCTCAGGGGTCCGCACAGAAAATTTTCGCCTGTGTCCGCAATGATCTTTGTCTACTAAGTTGTTTTTTAGGTGTGATAGATTTTTTTCTAGTAAAACATTAGATTAAATAGTTGGTAACATGTAGCGAATTTTTGCGGAGAAAATTATTGATTACTTATAAAGCTTATCGATGTTAACAGTGTGAAAGGCGCTGGAGGATTACTCATCGATGTTAATGGTGCTGGAAGAGATCAGAGCTTTTCTCAAGCTGTCCTTTCCGCGTAATTCAGCAGAACTTTGCGCCGAGCTGCATTTTCTTAATTCCAATTTTTTCTTCCTCCGTTTAAATATTATTTCCAATGGAAATCAGGGACCCCCGGGAATGACTGGACCAGCAGGACCCCTAGGGCTGCAAGGAACACAGGGAGAAACTGGTGTCCAGGGCCCGAGTGGTCAAAAAGGAGAGCCGGGGGAGACTGGGACAAGTGGAATCCATGGGACATCTATTCTAGCGCATTATAAAAACTGGAAAGAGTGCGCATGGAAAGACTTGAATGACGAAACTGACATCGGTTTGATCAAGGTGACTTATTTTTGTAGGATGCAAGCAAAGCTTTGTTTTTCTGTACCAGATCATAACACATAGCTATCTCAAGCTCACAGATTGAGCGAATGTTTTGTGATAACTTATCATATTGCAAAACTTAAGAATTTGTCTGGGAATATAAAGAAAGTAAGTATTTAGCAACTAGAAATTAGCAATACTCTGGCAATAAGAACACCACCCATTTCTTCCTTTGTGTTTCATTTCTGGTCCCGTGGTGGTTTAGGTCATATTAAGCGATTTCAGCCATTTTAAATTGCTTTCTACCATAGACAGTGCATGCATAATTTTCTGATTACCTTTAAGTGAATGCTTTCACTTGTTACATAGTTATTCATCAGTCCCTTTCACTTCTCTTCATTTTCCATTCTGTACAGGACTGTATGTTCAACAAGAACTTCTCTGGCACTTCCTTGGCACTGGACTGGTGCTCTAAGAATCGCCAGTTGCGACAACTACTGCAAACGCTGGTGTTTTTCTTTCAATGGTGCTGAATGTTCATGGCCCCATCCAATTGATAGTATTGTTTACATGGGTAAAGCAAGTGGTAAAAATCCTCATCGTGTTCGCCATATCGAGGGACACTGTAACAACATCCACAAAGGCAAGGTGCGCGTGGGATTCTGGGTCACTAATTGTGCCGGATACTGTGGAAGTTATGACGCCTACACAGGCTGGAATTCAGTGTCCCGGATCTTTGTTGAAGAAGTTCCTAAACCCCAGGCTTAGACCTCGAGACAAAACATCCATTCCTGCATAAACGCTTATAATGGGACGGCGATAAATGGCTTAATTATATAACGCGGGGTTCTTCTGATTTCTCTGTGTGCTTTGTATTTTTTTACGTTTGTTGATGTTAAACAAATAGCAGGAAGATTGAGAAAGATATCCTTGCTTGTCCGTTTCTTTATTCTAGTTTTGCGGATTGACTATCTCACCTACAAAAACACAAAAAAATGCCAAGCTAGCTGATGGCCTCTGCGAAATATTATTGAGTGTGCAATAAGCCGTATTCCAGGGAAGTTCACGTGACCACTAATTTTACAAAAGTTTGAAACATAACTAATGTTATGAAAAAACACCACCAAGCAAAAACACGAGCTCCACCAGAAATGTGAACTGAGCTAGAATATTGTGAAATAGGGTAGAAATAATTCTTTCGGGCGAACCACCAAAGGCCATTGCTGGGCTGCAAAGGTCACAAGTCTGAAATTATCAATTAAAACTGAAAAGAAAAAGAGGCGAGCTAAGAGAGAAACAAAGTAAAAATTGAAATTATCCTTAAGGCCAAATGAATAACTGCAGAACCCAAGACAGTCCAACCCATTAACTTGTAACAGCAAACAGTCTTTAGTTTAACTCCATAACCAGTTGATTCTAGGGTCAACATCTTGACTATGAAAGTTCTTATTTTTCCCATGTCAGATCGTTAAAACATTTCATTTTTCCAAGTAAATGGAACATAGGGCATTTTGACAATTTTTGACAATTTTGACACGGTGTTTTCGCCCCAAGGCTGATCACTGTTCAGTATCAAACAATGAACTCGTTGTACATGTGGGACTGGGTATCATTCAACTGAAAGGCAGGATGATGTGCAATCAGAAAAGTGTGCTGTCTCAACATTCTGTTTGCGTTAAAATATTTGTCTCCTTTTACTGAAATATGTAGAGTATGTTAAGATTAACATTTCCTCAAACAAGATAGTCAGGGAAGAAAAAAAGGAATTCGGGAAACAATTGGAATAATGAATAGAGTGTTCCAGATAAAGAAAGGGGATTAAGAACAGATTATTCAGTCACCGAGTCACATGTTAGAAGCCGCTTCAACACCTTTGCAACGATACAGTTTGATATTACAGTTTATCCAGTTACAAGCACCTCATTTCTGGGGCTAATGTCATACGCGGCCTAGTCGTTTAGGTATTTGGTTGACGCCGAGTGAATAGCACAAGCAGGGTCCTGGGTACGGGTGCATGGTGACATCATGTAGATGCTTTGGCGACGTCACAGGTTAATGTAAAGAGAAAGTCTGGATACTAATCTGGTGACTTCATCAGGATGCCTAAATTGATAAACGATCTTAAAAATAACCAAAGGATCTGATTTTACCCTGTGATGTGAAAACAGCAGAAGCATTCTCCAAAATGCTACCATCAACCGTCAATAGACACTTGAGGGGCAATGATGCGCAGGTAAGAGAAACTTTAATCACTGTTTAATTTTGTTAAAGGATAAAGACACTACAAGAACTTGTACATAACGTGTCATGGCATCGCCCATTGAAGATCAGTTACAAATAGGAAGATACAAAAAAGTAAAACGAAAACTAACGAAAAACACGAATTCAGATAAACTGTAAACATCTGCGAAGTGAAAAACCACTGATCATCTTATTTTCGTGGAATCTGACTGTTGCCCCTGGTCAAAAACCCAATCCTTAATATTAATACTAACGCAATTAAAAGTATAAGCAGGCAAATTACCAACATTTCGTTAATTACGTCAACTAGTTCACTACGCAGCGAATTTCAGTAATATTTGCATGCACTATGAAGTGGAACATTGTGTGTTTGGAAAGAATTTGCAGATGACTGATTAACAAAACGTTTCGTGCCTCTCGAAATCGACGAGAAAAATGATAAACCAGTAACAACTGAGTATCGACGCTTAAAATAACCGACAAGTTTGAGAACCCAGCAAGTTTAAGTCTCCCAGCCGATAAATGTCGTCCGGAAGGAAAGATCCAATCAGATTAAATATTCTATAGTCTAAAGCTATTCAGACTCTCGAGGGTAGCCAAACAGTTGGCAAAGCTCTTAATTCAGGCGTTAAAACGAAAACAGAAGAGTTAGCCTTCCGATGCTGAATATTCGTCTAACTCGGTATCTTGACTCGACTGTTTATTTTGACGAGGCAGTTCTGCTGAATTGAAGAAAAACTTTGCACTGAAACGATCGAAGTAGGAAATTACAATTGCAAGACAATATGAAGCCTGGTCAGGAGTAATAGATTTGCCAGAGTCCTACTGACCAGTGATTTGTTTCGTGCAAAGAATCGTCTTTCCAAATAATGGAGAAACAAATTAATTAAATATTGCAACAGTTAACTGCGTTAAAATGGAATTATGGAAAAAACATGTTCAATTGTATTTGATGACATGTTTAATGATTCAAATATAGAAAAACCTTGAAACAAACAAACCCGTGAGACTGAACAATCCTCGTCACTGACTAAGATATTTGATTGTCTTAGAACGTCAAATTTTCTTTGATAAACTACAAACTTTTTGGACACTTAATCACGAAGTCCTTTATATAAGACAGAGGTGCTATTGTCAGTGACAATGTTGAGCAAACTTTGGAACGACCTGAAGGCGAATTTTTTCGACAACCAAGTCAAAATCGTCTGTGTTGACAAGCGGACGAAAACAATAGTTCTTAATTCATATCCTTTAAAGTAAAAGAAAGCAGTTGCTCTTGAAGCGCCTGGAGACTGACGGCTTTGTTAATTTAGAAACAATGAATTGGGAAGCTCTCTCTCAGTTAAAGAAGAAGAAAATCACCATGTAAGCTCGTGTTAGTAAACTGATGGATAGCATCGAAAAAGATAATGATAATACAATTTCCGGGCTTAGGATGTGTTTCCATTGCGCTTTGCTAATAGCGCAAGTTTATATTTTCAGTGTAATAAATGTCGTATAAAAGAAGGATTTTATTTTGCGATATTTTTCTTCACACATTTGCCTACTAATGTGATTTTTCACATGTACCTGTGTCATTTATTAAGTAGTCTCATTGAATTCGACTTCAGCTTCAAATATTAATTTTATATCAGTTTTAGCGAGCTACTCTTTAAGCAGTAATTACAGATTCAAGTAAATAAATAAATTGGGAATCCAGAGCTATGGGAACTAAAACAGGACAGACTTCTCAGGGCTCGAAATTTAAACGGGGGAACTGGGGTAAACCGCAACCAGATTTGGCTTTTTGGTCCTCAATTATTCGCTTTAGAGCCACTTTGTTAATGAAACAAAAAAAATGTATGTATACTACAATGACTCGCCTTTCCTTGTCGACAATCTAGTTCTGAAAGGTCACTTTGCCAATGAAAGTATAAAAAAAATGTACGTATACTACGATGACTTGATTTTCCTTGTCGACGATCGACGCACTGAAAGTAACATTATAAAGGCGAGTCTATTAAAACAGGTCGGCGTCTACACCTTGGAAATTCAATTGGAGACATTTCTCTTTACATGGCTAGAATTTTGTACTGAAGCATGACATTGTAGCAGAAATGCTGTTTTGCAAACCTGGGGAACATGTAAGTAAAACTTAATTTTAACATGTAATGAGTTTTAACATTAAACATCTAAGTAAAACTTGGCCAATTTCTTACACCAAAGGCTCTCAGCATATGTATGATAATTCAAGTTGGACTGTTAAACAAAAGTACAGGATTTGTCTTATAGTTTCCAATGTGAGCTACTTGTAGAAAAAAGTCTCCAACCTTTCCAACATTTTGCATAGATATACTAAATGATTGTTAATGGCAAGCTTTAGCGTTTCTCCTCTTTTGTTAGAGAATATTCAAACTCTACAAACTCTGCCCTTTCTATTAGGTTTTAGCTTCTAATCGTTAAAGATGGTCGCATGTTAGGAGCAACTTTGTCACTGAGATTAGTCAAATGCGCTCTTCAGTTACTGCAGAGCTCGTGTTTATATCATTACGGTGAATTCTGAAAAAAAAAAAAAAAAAAAAAAAAGACTGAAATGACTCAGTTCTACATACACTGAAAAGAAACTTTTCAATTTGCTAGGTACCGTCTTTCTAGAATGGTCTTTTGTTTCAGTGGAAGAATCTCTCTCCGACAAACGCTAACGGAAAACAAAGCTGACGACACTCAACCCAAGCTATTGATTTTAATCTTCACTCCTTTATAAACTGTTTGAAGCCTAAATCCAAATATAATGCTAACATCAGTTGGTTTTAAGCGGTATTAAGTAAGAAACTGCTCACGTGAATTAACTAACACCAGCGATAAACTGTATCAAAGTTTCGACCGCCATTGCCAGGCCGTTCAACTTATCAAAGATGTATATCATAACAATGCCAATGTATGGTAAATGGCCAGGTTACGGCCTAACTGTGCGTAGGGATATGACAAAGTTTTATTGCTTTGTTCCAGATGGAAAAGACGCGTTGAAAACTAATGACATGCAACAGCATATGAAACACTTTCATGTGAGCTCAAAAATTCATTGTTGTAATGGGCACATGCTCGCTTCAGTCAAGAGAACAAGAAAAGACCCTTTTAGATTTGATTTGCACCCGGCTCACGCACCTTAGCATTTTCTTGGACTTGAGGTTAACTAAGTACAAAAATTTCATCGAAATTTTGATGATGGTGTTCATTTGCGAAAAATTCCGCTTCGATTCGTTAATTTAAGGAACAAGCGCTAATTTCGGAGCTACAACTCAAAATAAAAATGTTCTCCTGGTCAATAGCAGGAGTCCTTACAATACAGCGATTCCAAGTTATTCGCGAAAAGATATGCTTTCACAAATAGTTTCGCAAAGTAAATATCCTAGATTGAGTTGAGAACAGTAGTGCGTAGAGATTTTTTGCGTAAGATTATTATTATTATTTTTTTGACAAACAGGTCAAAATACTCTGTATTGACAAGCATCACAACAGAGGTCTGAACTCAAATCCTCCAAAAATTCAAAACTGATAGTTACTTTATGTTAAGTCTTCAAAGGCAATATAAGTCGAATTGCTAACGGTAAAAAGTCATCATACATTGTTATGTATCGCTATCACTGTTTCAAGTTTTCAAAACGCTCTGAAGTCTTGTCTACAAAAACTGTTCGCAATCTTAACTCTGATAAAAACGTGATATTTGTTTGATGCAACGTAACAGGAATTTTAATTCGAATTTTTTCTAACTAGATAAACACAAAACAACTGTCATAAACATTACCAGCGATGTAATGTACTATTGAAACAGCTCGACTCATGGTCAACAGTAAACTGGTCCGAACACGAACCAAAGTCAACACAAAGGCTAAAAACTCAACTGTACTCGTAACTTACTCATCATTCCTTTACAGTGAACCGTTCAGAAAGTGCTTGGAACAGAAGAGCAATTCTTCGAGCTTAGAGGTAAGATGTCTTTCTCGATTTTCCTGCACCTGCGACTACTAGGTTTCTCAATATTTTAACGCCACCTAAATAATTCAAGCCTTTTAGCAAATTACCGTAGGCGAACTCTAAAATCCAGAAAAGTTATTCGATGCTATTCTAAAATTCAAATAGAAATAAGTCGCTCGTAAAATCCCTTCTCTATAGTTTCGATAGCTTTACGCATTCTCCACATGGCCAGGATTTCTCCGCTTCAATACTAATATTGCGAGTTTGCTCTAAAAATTGGAAAAACATCCACATGCGTTGTTTGATCATATCTGCCGCACAAGTACAAAAAGCATCTGCATGGGAGAAGATGCGTAGTGTTTCCTTTGAAAACTAGAACTTTCCTTTCAATATTTGCCTCTACCCATTGTTGCCAATGAGAGGTTACTTGTCTCGAGTATAAGGGATGGAATTCCATTTTCGCATTATCTCCATATGAAGGGCATAAATTGGACTTTACTACAAGACTTGAAAAACAGCTTCCAGCGAGTTTGTGAACGTCACAAGTCTCTCAATTCCTACAGACTAAAGCACGACTTGAGAAAAGTTTTAATTCAAATGTGTAAAAAGAGAGAAAACGTCTCAAAGGCTATAAAAAGGTGTCTTAAGGACGTTCGCGCGAAAATTTTCCAGTCGATAGCTTTTTCTAAACTTTTACTGCGGTCAGATAATGAGTTACTTGTGTCGGAAATGCATAAAAAATTGTTGGCCACCGAATTCGTTTCAGAGATTAAGCATGTGGAAAACTACCCGGATTTTGAAAAATTGGGGCACGTAATTCAGCATGGTCTACAGAGGTTTATAGTTTAAAATATCGAAGGCGAGTCAACGGAGACAAACGATCTTAGTCATATTTTGTAGAAGTGGGTCTGTTGCGTAAATAATTCAGAATGCTACCAACGTTTTCACAAAACTTAACCCTACAAGAGGCATTTGAAACCGTCGCACAGATAAACATAGAGTTAAAAAGAACGTAATTCGATGGTGCATTTTGCAAAAAAAAGTTAAACTTCTAATCGACAGATTTTCTTCACTTTTGCGCTTACCGAAGAAAATCACTAGAGAAAATGATCTATCAATAGAAAAATAGGGGTTACGGAACGTCCCAGATCGTTAAATCCAGGCAAAGCTATAGCAATGGCCATCTGCCCTATCATTGTTCATTTTATTACTTACCGTGCGCTCTCTTGCATGACGTGGCGTGTGAATTTGCATGCGCAGTAAGAATGCGCAGAAACAATTAGCGCGAACGTCCTTAGGGCTTGAAAGTTCCACTGTAAATTTGTAAGAGAAAATAATGTCCCTATTTTAGATTTTGCCTGCCGCCGTCAACCCTTACTGATACTGATCCGGTCTGTAAACTTTTTTTTTTCCGCAGCAAGATCGTGAAGAACTAAGAAATGGCCTTTATTTCGGGCAAAGTCTCCGTGATGTTTTTGTTGTCGCTGTCTGCGATGTTTTTGCTGATGTACTGTGCCACAGCAAACAACAAAACCAATCAACCATCGTACAAAATGGTAAGTTATTGTGTTGCTTGCCAAATGTTAATTTCTGGTAAGAGTAAAACGACATTTCTTTGCAAATATTGATTTGACTTTGGACATTACAGATGCGTCCACGTTGCCCTATTTATAGCTTTGACTAAACCAATTGAACCGCCCAAACATTCCGGGCTCTTCTTGATTACTACAGTATTTCATTTCTTCGCTTTAACAGTTGTAAAATATTGCGACCAAACCAACGGCAAATTAAGGGGCCTGATTGTGATACAAAGAAAAATTAAGAAACATACATTTTAAAAGCTAGAAAAAGCCTAAAATTTAAGTCCTCATGAGTGGAAACATATTTTTGTGACTAGTAAAAAATAACTGAAATATGTATCAATAGATTTCGTATGACTTCTTGCATTGGCATATCCATGATACCGTTAAATTTCCGCAGCCGTTAAAATTTATATGAAGACATGGTTGATCATGAATAACTCATAACGTTTTTCTCATTCCAATCCAGCAGCCTCCTGTTTTCTGTTATGGTGGTATCCCTGGTATGCATGGCAAGCCTGGGTCTCCTGGGGCACCAGGTCGTGATGGACGTGATGGCCGCGAAGGAGTCAAAGGTGACCGAGGCAGCCCTGGGAAGACTGGACCCCGGGGACTTCTAGGAACTCCTGGTATCAATGGAAAGAATGGCGCCAAAGGAGAAACTGGAGTCCAGGGCCCTCCCGGCCAAAAAGGGCAGCGCGGAGAGAGTGGAACAAGTGGAACCCCTGGAACCCCTGGTGTGATGGCTTATAAGAACTGGAAAGAGTGCGCATGGAAAAACTTGAATGAGGGCAAAGATAACGGTCTGATCAAGGTGATTGATTTTTGTAGAATGCAAAAAAAAAACCTTTGTTTTTTCATAACAGATCATAGCACACAGCTTTCTAAAGCTCACTGAGTGAGTATTTCTTTGTGATAGCTAATCTTATTGGAAAAAAAAATAAGGATTTATGTGGGAATTAAGCGAAATAGCAATACACTGGCAATAAGAACACAACCACATTCTTCCTGTGTTTCATTTGCATTTTCGTGGCGCTTTAGGTCGTGCACGTGTTAAGTGATTTCACTTTCTATTACCCTACCCATAAATGATTTTTCGATTATTGTTGTTACTTGATGAGTTATCGATTCCTTTCATATCTATTCTTTTTTTCCATTCTGTACAGGACTGTGTGTTCACCAAGAACTTCTCTGACACATCCCTCCATGTTTACTGGACTGGCGTTCTACGAGTCTACAACTGTGACAATTGCTGCAAACGCTGGTATTTCACTTTTAACGGTGCTGAATGTTCAGGTCCCCTTCCAATTGACGGTATTGTGTACTTGTGGAAAGGCAGTGGTAAACTGAATCCCCATCGTGTCCGCCATATTGAGGGGCACTGTAACAACATCCACAAAGGCAAGGTGCGCGTGGGATTCTGGGTCACTAATTGTGCCGGATACAGTGGAAGTTATGACGCCGACACTGGGTACAACTCAGTGTCCCGGATCTTTGTTGAAGAAGTTCCTAAACCCCAGGCTTAGATCTCGAGACAAACCATCCATTCCTGCATAAACGTTTATAATTGAACAGTGATAAATTGTTTAATTGTATTACGCGGGGTTCCTCTGATTACTGGGCGTGGTGTGTATTTGTTTCTTCGTTTGCTGATGTTAAATAAATGGCAGGAAGATTGATCGGGAGATCATTGATTGTTTATTTCTTAATTCTTTTCTTCCGGACAGTTTCATCGCGGTGTGAATATAAATTAGTGGAACTAGTATAGTAGACATTTGCACTTGATCTCACTTAAATAGTTTCGATTCTAACGCGCTAAACTATTTAAGTGAGATCACATGCAAATGTCTATTATACTAGTTCTACTGATTTATATTCACACCGCGATAAAACTGTCATTTTTACAATGATTGTGATGTTAGCAACATCGAAACGTCGGGCAACTAATGTGTTATTAAAATAGTACGAAATAAGGAAACTTGTAACATAAAGGAGCATTTATTTTAACCCCAAATTAGCCAACTGTCTTCAGTAATATTACCTTAACTGTTATACTTTGTTCAGTATTTTGATTTGATTTACTTTGTTCAGCATTTTGATTTGCTAAATTTGCTAACAGTGCTAAATTTTTGAAGCTTTACCCCAAATTACTCTCTTGTTATTTTATACAGCGCGGACATCAAGTCGGCTGCCTGAATTAAGGACATTTCCTTATTTTTCATATGCATCCCCATGAGCTTTGTAAACCCAGGATCTGTCTAAAAATATAATCGCCCGGGATTTTGAAGAGGAGGCAAAGTAAAGAAAATGTAGTATACAGACTAAACTTGACACGCCCGAAACGCACAGAGCGGAGCGGTTAAATCAACCGAATAATAATGTGTCATTGTGCTGCTTTGTATAACTCGAGGAGTACCCGACAAGGTGACCCTCGTCCCCTCAATCCCCTCCCTCCCAACTCCTGAAAGCTTGCTTGTCAACCAACTTATTTTAGTTTGAAAACAATAGCTAACAAAGTCCATTGTACAGAATTGTTGCCTTACCTTTTGATTAATATTCTGCTTGCTTTTGCTTACAATACTCCCAGTAAACGTGACTTTATGTAGCGTCGTCATATTCCCGGTTTCATCTCCATCCATGAATTCCACATGATAATGGTGGACTCAATATATGATGGATAGGACATTGTATAAGTTGCACTACCTTCTTCTTGGACAGCAGAACAGATTATCGTTCTTACTTCTCAATTTCCTTTAATCTGCCGAAGTTTCTTTGAAACTGTCCTCCATCGATTTTACCAAAGCGTTCTCTGATCGAAGAAGCCAACAAAAATATTCAAATTTTCTCTGTAAAATGCGTGCGCCGAGCAGACGCAAAATAAACATGTTGGAAAATCACCATCAGGATGGCCTACAGGGAATTTTGAATTTACATATTTCACCTAGGGAAAAAAGGTAAACTGTTTCTATCTACATAACATGTAACCAGGGAACAAAACAGTTTATTTCTGTTTATTAATACTGATCATTATTTGGAAAACATGACTGAAGACTTACTAAACGAATGTTAGAAAGAAACACACAAAAAGAACACTTTCATAACAGAAAATCCTCTGGATACCAATCGCCTCCCCCCATAGGGGGGGGGGGGGGGAGGGGGTGTGGGAAAGGACTTTGAAGAGGGACGCAAAATCTAATTATCCCTGCTGTTTTATTAATATGTCGAATCTATCAGTCTGCTCCTATTTTCGTTTAAATTAGGATAAAAACTTTCTATGCTATACCTCAACTAAAATGTACTGTGCAAGTTTAAGAAAAAAAAAAAAAATAAATAAGAAGACTTGTGGGTAGCACGCAGCAACAACTAATAATCTTGTACAACTGAGTTTATTAATGGACCGGTTTCGTCTGCTAGTGAGACTTCGTCAGGATTAAACTACAAGATACAAAGATGGAACTTCTTTTACACTAAACCTTTATAGCATAAAGTATACGCTCCTACTATAACGTGTGCACAACAAAACTCCAACAAGAAATACGTGCAGGATATGACTGAAATCATGCGCTAACAAATGTGCAAAGTAAGCGGGGCTAACGGGTTTAACGTTAAATCCGTGAGCCCGAATTTTTGAACCACCAAAGGAAACGATAGTAGGATTGAAAACTCGGGTACATGTACTTGTTGTGCGAGAAATCGGGGGTGAAATTACAGTGTTCGACTGAGGAGAGGGAAACGACTTCTGGTTCGAGTTATCGGGAGGATTGAAAAAAATGAGGGTTCGAGAAATTCGGGATTCAACTCTATTTGATGCCGAGTTTAAATTAAGCTTCCTAGGTTAATCTAGAGCATTATTTAACACACCGATAATATATAGATTTAGGCCAGCTTAAAAGCGTAGCTCCTGGGCCGGGTTGTTCAGTGCCCGATTGAGCTAACCCAGGAAAAGGTAGAATTTTGATTTGAGTTTGGTAACTTTGTGGTGAGGTTTTCTGTATATTGTTAGGCCCTCTCGTTTAAGTTTTAATAATCACCATATACACAAAACAAAGCAGCAAAATAAACATTTGTATGGAAGAAAAAGTTATAATTTTAATCCTGGGTTAGCGTTTACCGGCTTCCGAACAATCCTGCCCTGTTTTCAATAAGTTAACCTGACATCAGCCCGCAATCCAATCGAAAACCAGCACTTGGTCAGCGGACAACTTCAAAAAAAACACGTGACCCTGATGACCTGTAAACTTGAGCCCGCGATATGGTCACGTGATACTGGTCAGCGGATACCTCGTTTTGACAGTTGTCAATTGATTATAACATGGATGTCTAATATTAAAGAGGTACATGGTAAAGCAAGGCTGTATGTCTCTGTCATCCTATTATTTGGAGTATGGCCGCAATGTTGCGGGACTCCGTCGTCGTCGCCGTCGTACGTACGCGCCCTCGAGCAATACCGCTAACCATGATAATCATCAGAAAATCAACTCATGGGTTTTCTTTTCTTTCCTATATGAGTATGGGGCTCCGCTTGGCGGCCCCTCGGGCCGCCGGAGCTCCGCTATAATGTAATACCCTCCTTCTGTTCGTTAATTTTAATTTTGTTCAATTTATTTTGCCTCAAGTTTCACTGCTTAGATTCAAATAACTGAAATTGGTAACAGTGCACCAATATAACGTTAATAAAAGACAGAATGATTTACAAAGATATTTGGGCTTTCTCAACGTTACTTTCCCGCTTAGTTATTTGTTTCCCTTTGAAAAGGTGGAGCTTGTTAAGGAAGACAGTCAAAGAAGAAATAATGAATTTGAAAAACAATTGGAATGATAAATAAAGATCAGGAGATAAAGTGAAAGGAATGAGTAGTTTATTCAGTCACCAAGGTCACGTGTAAGCTGCAAAGCCTTCCTGAATAAGTTGTAACACAACTTATTTTACTGAAAGGAGCTCAAATGCTTCATCCTTTGCAGAACTAATGGTTTTAAGCTGCAATACGTTTTACGTTTTACCGTCCATCCAATTAGATGCACCTTACTTCTGGGATTAAATTCCTACTCGGCCTAGACTTATATGCGTTCGGTGTACGAGGAGCGAAATGCATAAGCAGGGCTTTCGTAACAGATTGTGACGTCATATACACAGTTTGACGACGTCACAAGTTAGTGAAAAGAGAAAGTCTGGGTACTAGACTCATGACTTCATCACGATGCGTAGATTGACAAACTCTCTTAAAATTAACCAAAGGATCTGATTTTACTCTGTGGTGTGAAAACAGGGCAAGCGTTCTCCAAAATGCTACGGTCAACCGTCAGTAGACAGGTGAAGCGCAATGATGCGAAGGTAAGTGAAACTTTAATTAATCGCTGTTTAATTTCGTAAAGGAACAATATACCACAAGAACTTGTACATAACGTGTTATGGGATCGCCTATTGACGAGGATAATTTCTCGATTCATTAAGATTTCGCGCGCGAGATCAGTCACAAATGTGATCATGAAAATACACCAAAGTAAAACGACAACTAACGAAAAACACGAATTCAGATAAACTGTAAACACCCGCGAGGTGAAAAGCCACTGATCATCTAATTTTCGTGGAATCTGACTGTTGCCCCTGGTCAAAAAATCAATCCTTAATATTAATACTAACGCAATTAAAAGTATAAGCAGCCAACTCTCGGCAAATTACCAACATTTTGTCATATTTAACGGAAGCAACAAGGTTAACTGATGCAGTGCGAAGTGAATTTCAATAATACTTGCATGTACTATGAAGTTGAAAATTGTGGGTTTGGAAAGAATTTGCAGATGACTGATTAACAAAACGTCTCTCGAAATCGGCGAGAATACTGAAATCAATAACAATCGAGCATCGACGCTTAAAATAACCGATAAGTTTGAGAACATCGAAATACACAACTGAAAGAAAACCCAGCAAGTTAAAGTCTCCCAGCCGATTTGCGTGGTCTCGAGTGAAAAATCCAATCATATTAAATATTTTTCAGTTTAAAGGGATTCAGTCTCTCAAACGTAGTCAAAAAGTTGGTAAAACGTTAAAACGGAAACAGAAGAGTTAGCCTTGCGATGTCGAATATTCGCGTAACTCGGTATCTTGACTAAACTGCGTATTTTAATGGGGCAGTAGGAAATTGCAATTGCAAGGCAATATAAAGCCTGGTCGGGAGTAATAGATTTGCCAGAGTCCTACTGACCAGTGATTTGTTTCGTGCAAAGAATCGTCTTTCCAAATAAGTGAGAAACAAATAAATTAAATATTGCAACAAATAACTGCGTTAAAATGAAATCATGGAAAAAAAACATGTTCAATTGTATTTGATGACATGTTTAATGATTCAAATACAGAAAAACCTTTAAACAAACAAGCCCGTGAGACTAAACAATCCTCGTCACTGACTGAGATATTTGATTGTCTTTGAACGTCAAATTTTCTTTGATAAACTGTAAACGCTTTAGACACTTAATTATAATCACGAAGTCTTTTACATAAGGCAGAGGTGCTGTTGTCAATGACAATATTGAGCAAACTTTGGAACGACCTGAAGGCGAATTTTTTCGACATTCAAGTCAAAATCGTCTGTGTTGACAGGCAGAAGAAAGCAGGAGTTCTTAATTCAAATTATTTAATTAAAAGAAAAAGAAAGCAATTACTCTTGAAGTGCCTGGACACTTTTTAAGTCTTTTTTAAGTCTTAAAGGACAAGATTCTTGATCGACGAATCCCCAAGAGTAAAAAGTTATCATATCACTCTCACTGTTTTAGAAAACACTGTCAGGTCCATTCGAGAAAAAACGTGATATTTGTTTAATGCGTCGTAACAGGAAGTTAAAGTCGTATTTTTCTTATTGGATAAAAACAAAAGAACTGTCGTGAATATTATCGGTGATGTAATATACTATTGAAACAGGTCACTCATCGTCAGCAGTAAACTTGTCCGAACACGAACCAAAGTCAACACAAAGGCTAAAAACTCTACTGCACACGTAACTTACTTATCATTGCCTTACAGTGAGTTGTTCAAGAAGTGCTTGGAACAGAAAAGCAATCCTTCGAGCTTAGAGGTACGATACGTTTCTCTTATTCTTTTGCTCCTGCGACTAATATCTCAATATATAGTTTTTCAATATTCCAACAACAACAAAAAAACGGTACCTCAAGCCTCTTTGCAAATAAGGCATTTAAGAGTGCCTGCCTGTAAAAATCAGAAAAATTCTTAATTTCGCGGCAAGGGTCGAAAATTCGATTTCGCTCATATTTTCATGGTAGATAGGCTAGGGCATGACAAAAACTACTGGATAGTTTTTTTTGGCAAAAAATCCTTTTCTTTCAAAGAAATATGCAAATTACCAACTTCCGTTAAAATCGTCATTTGACGTACCATTTTATTAAGCAAGTTTGAGAGCCTCGCATGCAAAACCACATCATTCTTCCGTCTTTAAAACACTCCAATATTTTTGTGCAATGTTTAAATGTGTACTGGGTTGATTCTGGGGAAAGTTGCGTTGTCGTTTTGGGTGCAAAATAATTAAATTTCGAAGACATGTATTTCATTCACTTAAAAGTACTTCGTGAATATAATTAATTTTCACCGTGTGCGAAACCTTCAAATGGATCAAGCTTCTGGTGGTTGAATCGCAGAAGGATGGTCTACAGATTCCTGTAAAAATTTCTTTGGGCAAATGATTGTGAGCGACGCGAGAGCTTTTCAAAGTACGTCAAAAATGCAAACATTTGACCATCCGTCGTCAAATTTCAATTTACGGGTTAGACATATTTTAGCGTGCGCCACATGACTTGACCTATGTTAAGTTGAAAAAGACTCAGAGCTGATAATTTCGAAATGTTCTAACCTCATTTGCTGTAAAAGGCAGGTCCAAAGCCGATTTGACGTGTTTCTCTCACCATTCGTCGCACATAAAGCAGAAGTTTGCTTTTGTTTACATAACGTCCGATGTACATCGCCAACTGTCAACTTATTTAACGGTCGAATACCATGAATCTGTGACCCTCTTTCGACACATATGATCACCACTGCATCTAAGTCAAAAACGGCTAAGTCATTTGTAGATAGTTGCTTGCTTTGCACTACACCAAACTATTACGTTTGATCATCATGGTTTGATGGCTTGAATCCTTGCTTGCAGCGGTTCCTTGTTCGTCACGCAATGCTGTCATCCCATTTTAGGGGGTAGGGGTAGGACAATTTCTATCCTAATACGTAAGGCTCCGTAAGGCTTGGAATCACTGGGAGCACACAATCGTGTTGAGTAGGAAGAGATTGAATTAAGAAATGAAAAGAATGAATAGTTTACCATTGCCCTGTTGTTATCTTTTACTCGACCACCGCTACCTACATGCCCTGCGTAATACTGTAACGCTAAACTCATACCTAGGTCTTTTCGCGCGATGCAATTATTTTTGGTTTATACATGTAATACAGTGGGCTACCCCCGGGGAAATGGGTGGTGACCGCTTAATGGGGCTAGCCGCTCAAATAGAGATTGGTGTACCTTGAATATTTAATTTTTCACTCTCGGGCTATAAATTTCTTGGCGAACATGGAGTCAATTCAAGATAATCATGATAGACGTGTGTTTGAATTATCACTCGTCATGCACTTCAGTTTCAGACTCTTATCTGCCATCGCCCTTTCCAAAACAAAGTTCTTAAAGTTTGGGTGGCCGCTTAATAGGGGTAAAGACAATAATGAAACCCTTATCGGAATGACCAAATGGTGGCCGCGGAGGTAACTGGTCAATAGGTGTTTTATTTACAATATTTTACTGAGGATAATTTTGGACTGTATTAACAACAGTCCACTATTTTCTGTTAGATACCAATGCCTCGCCAGCAAGCAAACAAAATACGCCAAATAAAATGGCATGGCCAGGGCTATTTACTCACGTAATTACCAATTAAATTTAATCTTTTTTTCTCACGAATTAGACCCGTTGTGATTTCCTATTTTTATTTCAGGTAGTTCTTGCTTCATTGATCTATAATTTGTTTGTGGCGATTTTCTTAAAATTCTAGTGAGTACAGGCACTAGCTTTATCAGTTGTTGTCTGAAACGTCAGAACGTACAACAAACGTGATTTGGACCGACGCCACGTACACTATAGAACACGATTACATAAATATACACATATTATTATATATATGAACAAACAGATGAAAAATGATTAAATTGTTTCAGTTATCCTGAGAGTACTCTATACAAAATAGATTATAATGTGCAGCGTATGCCGTGACAGCATTGCGTGACGAACAAATAACGGCTGTAAGATTGTGCTGCGCCGACACGCTTATCAACAATGGTCAGCAATCGATCAAACGCAATATTTTGGCGAAGCGTAAAGCAAGCAACTATCTACAAATGACTCAGCCGTTTTAGACTTAGATGCAGTGATGTTCATAAGCGCAGAAACATGGTGAAAAATTAAATATTCAAGGTACACCAATCTCTATTTGAGCGGCTAGCCCCATGAAGCGGTCACCACCCATTTCCCCAGGGGTAGCCCACTGTATTACATGTATAAACCAAAAATAATTGCGTAGCGCGAAAAGACCTAGGTATGAGTTTAGCGTTACAGTATTACGCAGGGCATGTAGGTAGCGGTGGTCGAGTAAAAGATAACAACAGGGGCAATGGTAAACTATTCATTCTTTTCATTTCTTAATTCAATCTCTTCCTACTCAACACGATTGTGTGCTCCCAGTGATTCCAAGCCTTACGGAGCCTTACGCATTAGGATAGAAATTGTCCTACCCCTACCCCCTAAAATGGGATGACAGCATTGCGTGACGAACAAGGAACCGCTGCAAGTAAGGATTCAAGCCATCAAACCATGATGATCAAACGTAATAGTTTGGTGTAGTGCAAAGCAAGCAACTATCTACAAATGACTTAACCGTTTTTGACTTAGATGCAGTGGTGATCATATGTGTCGAAAGAGGGTCACAGATTCATGGTATTCGACCGTTAAATAAGTTGACAGTTGGCGATGTACATCGGACGTTGTGTAAACAAAAGCAAACTTTTGCTTTATGTGCGACGAATGGTGAGAGAAACACCTTCCCTTTTACAGCAAATGAGGTTAGAACATTTCAAAATTATCAGTTCTGAGTCTATTTCAACTTAACATAGGTCAAGTCATGTGGCGCATGCTAAAGTATATGTCTAACCCGTAAATTGAAATTTGACGACGGATGGTCAAATGTTTGCATTTTTGACGTACTTTGAAAAGCTCTCGCGTCGCTCACAATCATTTGCCCAAAGAAATTTTTACAGGAATCTGTAGACCATCCTTCTGCGATTCAACCACCAGAAGCTTGATCCATTTGAAGGTTTCGCACACGGTGAAAATTAATTATATTCACGAAGTACTTTTAAGTGAATGAAATATATGTCTTCGAAATTTAATTATTTTGCACCCAAAACGACAACGCAACTTTCCCTAGAATCAACCCAGTACACATTTAAACATTGCACAAAAATACTGGAGTGTTTTAAAGACGGAAGAATGATGTGGTTTTGCATGCGAGGCTCTCAAACTTGCTTAATAAAATGGTGCATCAAATGACGATCCTAACGGAATTTGGTAATTTGCATATTTCTTTGAAATAAAAGGATATTTTGCCAAAAAAACTATCCAGTAGTTTTTGTCATGCCCTAGCCTATCTACCATGAAAATATGAGCGAAATCGAATTTTCGACCCTTGCCGAGTTATTTTCCATTTTTATGGACAGGGACTCTTAAATTTTGTGGAAACTCTAAAATCTATAAAAAAAATTTTCGATGCCATTCTAAAATTTAAAAAGAAATAAGTCTTTTGTGAAATCCTTTCTCTATAGTTTGGATGGCTTTATACATATCTCCATTTGACCAGAATTTTTCAAATAATAAAAAGGTGCTATTACCAGTGACAATATTGAGCAAACTTTGGAACGACCTGAAGGCGATTTTTTTCGACAACCAAGTCAAAATCGTCTGTGTTGACAAGCAGAAGAAAAGAAGAGTTCTTAATTCAAATTATTTAATTAAAAGTAAAAGAAAGCAATTACTCTTGAAATGCCAGGACACTTAAGGCTTCATTAATCTAAAAACAATTAATTGTATCGCTTTCAGTGTTAAATATACAGTGAAAATAGTGAAACAGGATTTTGTCGACGGAGAGATTGCAGCTAAAAGTTAGTTTTAGTGAAGCTACGGCTGAGATCACATTTCGTCCGGTTACGTTTATAAATATTTATTAGACCCGTGCTATGGCAATTTACAATTTTTAACTCGTTTGTAAAACTTCGCCAATTTGTTATATTAATTTAGAGGCTTTAAATATACGAATGATAATTCATTGATATCAGTAAGATAGATGCAAAAGTCCTCGACTACTGGCTAATGTGGCTTTATATTCTCAGATGTGAGCTAGACACGATTCTAGACAAGAGATATTGAAAGATGGTTGCCGAAAAAATGTTTGCTTTAAATCATGACTGCTTTTGTCATAGAATGCATGGATTAGCCGAATGCGCTTTCCTACAGAATTCGTGTTTACATAGTTACCTTGATCGAATTCTTAAAAAAAAAAAAGAAACAAAGAAGTCTCTCAGTTCTACATACATTTAGTAGAAAGATACCTTTCAATTTATTAGGTGTCACTTTTGCGAATGGTCTTTTTTATTTCAAACTTCTAACAAGCACAAACGGAAAACATATGCACAGCTGACGACATTCAATTAGCACAAGCGATTAATTTCTTCTCTACGTTAATTGCTTGAAGCCTAAATTTAAAAATAATACTATGTTAGTTGCCTTTGAATAGTATTGAGCAAGAAACCCCTCACGTTAATTAACTAACACCAGCGATTAACAGTATCCAATTTTGCCCAGCCATAGCCAGTTTAACTTATTATTGATTTATATCAAAGAAAGAGGGGAGGTTTCCTTCGAGGCAAATTGTTAAGAATTTCAAAAAAAAAAAAAAAATAATAAAACAACAACAACAAAGAATATTAATAATTTTATGACACATTGTCAGGTCAACGTTACGTATTAACACGCACTCACTGTGCCAATGAGTCTGCCTAATTTTATTATTTTTATCAAGATGAAAAGAGTTCTAAAAAAACCATGGCGGTATGTCGTGTGATGCGAAGCGGCGTTCTTCTTCTACTCGTCTTCGTGTTTACAAGGGATCTTTCTAATTCTAAATGTCTTACACCGTTGGTTAACCAAGAAGTCAATAGCTCTGGGTTGGCTGTTGGACAGGAGCTCTCTTCTTTCGTCGGTTTTAAGCAGCCCGTGAGAAAGAAAACTTCTAGTGGGCGCCATTTTGGATTTTCCCTCACTCCTGTCGCCAAGGTTCAGCTTGTCAGGCTTACAAGATCTGTTCTTCTTGCAAGTTTACTGCTTCAGTGCAATGATATCTCCGTGAATCCTGAACCTTCCACTAAAATAACCTGTCCTCGGTGTCTCAAGACGGTCAGAAGAAATCAGGCTTTTGGATTTTGCGTTTTATGCAAATCGCGCTTCCATTTAAAATGCCTGGATGCGAACTTTGAATCTGGCTCGACTTGTCATTTTTGCTCAGTTCCATCTTCTGCTGAGCAACAGTTCGATGACAGTCTAAACGATAGCTTTGTTGTACCAGCAACATCTGATGCTACTCTAAAGTTGCGTGGTCTTAAGTTCATCTATCAAAACATCAGAAGCTTGAGGAAGAAGTTAAATGAACTTCGTGTTTTCATAACGCAAAGTCCACGAATTCACATCATAGCTTTAACTGAGACATGGCTCAACAGTAACATTTCGGATGCAGAAGTGTCATTGCCTGGCTTTACACTTTTTAGAAGAGATAGATTGGTGAGGAAAGGAGGCGGTGTAGCAGTGTTCGTCAGTGAGTCAATTAATGCTGTGCGCCGATCTGACCTCGAAATTGATGAATCTGTTTGGATTGAGATTTTTCTGCCTAAATCTAAAAGCATACTGTTTGGAACATTTTATCGGCCACCTTCAGAGTCAGACAGCCAGCCTGACGTAGATTATTTGGCTCGCGTTTACAACAGCCTGGACTCTGCCGCGGCTGAGGGAAAAGAAATTGTTGTAAACGGGGACTTCAACTGTGATTATTTGCCTAAGAAACCAAGCTCTGAAACCAAAAAGTTGAAAGAGATTTTTAAAACCTTTGGTTTAACACAGTTGATTAATGAACCAACACGGTCTACGTCAACCACCGCTACACTTATTGACCTGTTTGCCACCACAAATCCACGAAACATTTCTCGAGCCGTAGTTGCTGAATCCTGTCTGAGTGATCATGATATGCTAATTTCAGTTCGAAAGATAAATAACTTCAAAGAACAACCTCGTGTGATAAAGTGCAGGAATTATGCTAAATATGATCCAACTAATTTCTGCAGTGATTTGAAGAAAATCCCCTGGGATGATGTGTTGAGTTCGACTAACGTCGAAGAAGCCTGGTCTTTGTGGAAATGCAACTTTACGGCTGAATGTGACAAACATGCTCCACTAATCGACAAAAAAGTTAGAGGACGTAATTGTCCATGGCTTACGCTGGAAATCAAACAGATGATGAGAGCTCGGGATGCCAGTCTCAAGAAATATCGTAGATCAAAATTAGACATTAAAATTTGGCCGCATATCGATTACTCCGAAAGAAAGTCAGTGCAAGGATTAAACGTGCTAAGGAAAGCTATAGTAGATCACTACTTGAAGAGAACAGCGGCGATTCTGAATCTTTCTGGAGGTCTGTGAAGAAAATAATGCCGGACGCGAAACAGAAATCTATTCCGACCTGTATCGAGGCAGATGACAAGATTGTTACTGATAAACAAAGCATTTCAGAATTGTTTAACACTTACTTTACATCTGTTGTGAACAAGTTATTTGAATCATGCCGGTATGCAAGACCAGTTTTTAATTCTACAACCGAGGAGCTGTTTACAAAGATCAACTCAGTTGGCCGTTACCTTCCCTACAGATAAAATTCGTGGTCATATGGACAAAGGGCTATTGACGGGTGCGGTGTTTATTGACCTGAAAAAGGCTTTCGATACTGTTCCTCATGACGGTCTTTTAAACAAGTTGTACACATATGGAATTCAAGACCAGCCTCTCTCGTGGTTTGAGAGCTATCTCACTAACAGGACTCAGAGAGTGTCCATTGAAAATCACCTTTCTTCTGCCGCCAACATCAGTAGCGGAGTACCTCAAGGTTCCGTGTTAGGGCCTCTCTTGTTTATTCTTTACATAAACGATCTTCCCCTGGCCGTTGGTCTGTCTAGTGTTATGTTATATGCCGACGACACCGTTATTTTTACTGCTGCTTCAAACATTGACCAACTACAGCTGAACTTAAGTCTTGATCTCAATAACGTCTCTAACTGGTTAACAGCGAACGGTCTTTTCCTCAACCTAAAAAAAACTGAGTATGTTTTATTTGGAACTCGGCAGAGGCTAGTCAGATCTGAATCTCATAGTCCGCTTTGCATGGAAGGAAAGGAAGTCAACCAAGTAAAGTCGTTCAAGTACCTAGGAGTCTTGCTAGATGAGTGTTTATCTTTCAACGATCACATAAGCTATTTAAGGTCAAAAGTTGCCAGCAGACTTGGCCTCCTGTCACGATTACGAGGTTGTTTAACCACGGAAGCAGCAAATAAGATCTATTTGCCCACGGTGCTACCGATATTAAGCTATTGTGATACGTGCTTTTGCCCTCTGGGAAGCACTAACAGAAAGACTCTTGAACGCCTGCAACGACGAGCTGCGAAAATCGTATACGGTTTTAAACCTGACATAGCCACGGAAACAATACTCGAGAACCTACGCTGGTCGCCTCTTACAAAAACCATGGAAAAGCACTGTGCACTGGTAGTTAACAAGTGCTTGGTCGGAGAAGTTCCTCTATACTTTAAAGACTATTTCCTGTTACGCTGCCAGAGCGACAACCAACATGTTTTTAACAGATGCACTAGATCGTCAATCACTGACATTATACTTCCCAAATTTCATCTAGATGTCGCTAAAAAGTCTTTTTATTATCATGGTGCATGCACATTTAATAGCCTTCCAACGAACATAAAGATTTTACCACCTAAGGAACGTTTCAAGGCTATCTCCGATTTTTTTTCTTAGGTTATTTTTTAGAACATTTTCAATTTGATATCCAATTTTTATGAGAACGCTATTACCTTTTTAAGCTTTTTCATTTTTTAAACATTTCAGCGTATCTTTTAAAGTAGTTAGTTTTTTATAGATATATATTATTTATACATGCTCTTTTTATTTTACGTTATACAGGGCCCTCGTTGATACCAGTCCTGCGACTGAAGGGGTCACCCTGTTTAAATATCGATTATTATTATTATTATTATTAGATGCGTAAAAAACTAATGACATGAACGTGTTAAGTGCATGACCATTGGAAATAGTATCGAAACTAGTAATATTCATTCAGCGGGCACAAGATATAGCGGAAATATTAGAATGAAACACTTACGGCCATATATATTGCTAGAGGCGACCAACGTTGTTGCTAATTATCAGCATATGGAACACTTTCATGTATTGTCTCAAGATTCATTATTGTGGTGAACACATGCTCAGTTTCGGCAAATGAACGAGAAAGAGGGGAAAACAGATTTGATTTGCGCCCAACTCACAGACCTGTTAACATTTTATTAGAACTTAGGTCCAGTGCAAAATTTCATCAGAATTTTGATGTTTGATATTTGTTTGAGAAATATATCGTTTCGATTCTTTAATTTACGCAACGTGCACTAAAATTAATCTATAGTAACTATAATTTCAGAAATGGAAATGTTCTTTTGGTTAACAATAGAGCCCTTACCATAGAAATTTTCGAAGTTATTCCCGAAAAGATTCGCTTTCACAAACAGTTTTGTGTAAAGTAAATATCGTTGATTGAATGAACAACAGTAGTGTGCATAACATGTTTGCGTAAGACTATTTTTCTTTTTGACAAACAAGTCAAGATCGTCAGTAACATAACCAAAGAGGTCTTAACTCAAACCTTCAGAAAAACAAAACTGATAATTGTCCTTTTCTAAGTCTTGAAGGACAAGATTCTTGATCGACGAATCGCTAAGGGTAAAAAGTTTAGAAAACACTCCAAGGTCCATTCGACTAACACTCCGCACAGTCTTCACTATGAGAAAAAAGGTGATATCAGTTTAATGCAACGTAACAGGAAATTAAAATCCCACTTTTTTCTTATTGGACAAAGAGAGGAAATTTGTCGTGAGTAAGAGATTCAATTAATTTTCGCGGCATTTCCACTGAGATAAGAAACACGAATCCGATTTTAGTAGAAGCTAGTAGACGACTTGAAGTACAGCTTTCAGAGAGTTTGAATGTCCCCGCTATTAAATTAAAATAGCAGCACTTGACCAAAGTTCCAATTCAAATTTGTAAAAAGAAAGAAAACGTTTTAATGTTGGAAAATCCCGCTATAATTTTTTAACACGGAGAATAACGTCTCTTTTGTAGATTTTGCCTCTTACATACCGTTATCCCCACCTAAATGTGCACTGATCTGGTCTTTGTAAACGTTTTTCCGTAGCGAGATCGTAACGAACTAAGAAAATAATGGCCTTCATTTCACATAATGTCTCTGTGATGTCCTTATTGTCCCTGTCTGCGATAGTTTTGCTGATGTACCGTGCCGCAGCAAATAACAAAACCACTCAACCGTCGTATAAAATGGTGAGTTATTGCGTTAGCTGACAAATTTTAATTTCTGGTAAGAGTAAAATGACATTTCGTTGCAAATTTTGATTTAACTTTGGACATTACAGATGCGTCCACGTTGCCCTATTTATAGCTTTCCAGTTGAGTTGCGCAAACACTCTGGGCTTTCCTTGAATATAAACTACAGTATTTCCCTTTCTCACTTTTAAAATTGTAAAAAATCACAACCAAAGCAAGGGGAAATGCAGGGACCTGATTCTAGTAGGAAGAAAAATTAAGAAGTATAAACATTATGGCTCCTGGTATAAACTTTAAAAGCAAGAAAAAGCCTGAGTAAAATTTAAGCCTCCATAGTGGAACAAAGGATTTTTTGATTAGTAAAAACCTGCACCAACAGATTTCGTATGATTTCTTGAATTGGCATATTCTTAATACCGTTGAATTTTAATATTTTTTAGTCGCAGCAATATCGCTAATTAAATATAAGGTAATGTTATTGTTAGTATAATTTTCAGAAGTGAATGTTTACCAATGTTCACTTTGCCTTTGGCGGATAATTGTTAAATGTAGTAAAGTACTGCTCCTTGAGAATTGACTCACTGTAACTAATTCAAATTACAAAAACTCTGTATACGAGTGACTGGTAAAAACAGCGTTAAAATTATGATTGTGAATCCCGAATAATTCATGACGTTTTTCTCATTCCAAACCAGCAGCCTCCTGCTTTCTGTTATGTTGGTATCCCTGGTATGCACGGAAAGGCCGGTTTTCCTGGGACACCAGGTCGTGACGGCCGTGATGGTCGTGAAGGAGTCAAAGGTGACCGAGGCAGCCCGGGAAAGACTGGACCCCAGGGACCTCCAGGAACTCCTGGTTTCAATGGAAAGAATGGTGCGAAAGGAGAACCTGGAGTCCAGGGCCTTCCCGGCGAAAAGGGGCAGAGCGGGGAGAGTGGAACAAGTGTAATCCCTGGGACTCCTGGTGTGATGGCTTACAAGAACTGGAAAGAGTGTGCATGGAAAAACTTAGATGATGGCAAAGACCAAGGCCTGATCAAGGTGAGTTTTTTGTTTTAGCATTAAAACAAGTTAGTTCTAACTGATCTTTGCGACTAAACTATAACATATGATTATATCTAGAAAATGAACTTAACGGAACAAAAATTACGATGAGAAGAGAGGATGTGATCATATCTTGCTTATGCTGATTATTTTGTTTTTACAGGAGTGTTTGTTCACCAAGAACGTCTCTGACACATCCCTCCATGTTTACTGGACTGGCGTTCTAAGAGTCTACAACTGTGACAACTGCTGCAAACGCTGGTATTTCACTTTCAACGGTGCAGAATTTTCAGGCCCCCATCCAATTGACAGTGTTATGTACGTGGGGAAAGGTACGTAGTGGTAAAAATATCCTTCGCGTTCGCCATATTGAGAGGCACTGTAACAACATCCACAAAGGCAATGTGCGCGTGGGATTCTGGTTTGGCAATTGTGCTAGTTATGGAAATGCTGACGCCAACACAGGCTGGAATTCAGTGTCCTGGATCTTTGTTGAAGAAGTTCCTAAACCTCAGGCTTAGATCTCGAAGAAAAACTTCCATTACTGCATAAGCACTTAAGATGGGACGGCTATAAATTGTTTAATTCTGTATAACGCGCGGTTTGTCTGATTGCTGGGTGCGATTTTAAACTATATTTTGACGCTGATGTTGTAGTTATTTAATAAATGACTTGAGGAATGGCAGGGATATTTTTGTGTTCTGTTGTTCTGGTTTTTTCTTTCTTTTTTTTTTTCTTTTCATTCTTTTTCTGTTTGTTCTCTCTTTTTCTGCGCTGTTATTTTTGTGATGTCTTGATCACAACAAAGCTAACAACAGACCGAGAAAAAGAAAAAAAAGAGAACAAGCTAAGTCAGTTTCATTGTTCTTCGAGTGAACTAAACAAGACAAAAGAAATGGGTCCTTGTGTGTGTGTGTGTTTTTTTTATGTTCATTTATTCTGAGTTTGAAGAGCGAAATACATTTCAAACTATCCGGCTCGGTTTACGGTTTTACACAGTTTTTATATATTTACTTTTTATTTTTTAGGTGATTTTAAGCGCGTTGGATGTGGATATAGAAGACGTGCTGTCTTCTTCTATGTTTTTCCCGTTATTCCAATACATTTCCGGCCTCAGTGGTTCAAATTTCACAGAGGAATAATGAGTAAAAAGACCCGTCTAAGCAAACAAAGGATCAAATTTATGACTGATTAGAAACCCGACAGTGCGTTTGATTGATATTGTAGTGAACCAGGAGAGATGAATAGTCAGAGAGTTAACCCGTATGCATATCAACCTTATTCCTAAGGTAATCCCGCTCAAGATATTTTTAGAAGCCACCTCCGATAAAGCGCCGAAGATGAGAGCAAAAATATTAGAGAGCGGCGCGCTCGAATAAGCGACGCATTCATTCACAACCCAGCGGCGCTTAATTGAAACATCATCATGAGTCTAACTAAAAACCACGGGCATACATACATACATACATACATACATACATACATACATACATACATACATACATACATACATACATACATACATACATACATACAACCTTTATTTGTAGGGCTCAGCCTGTGTTGGCGTCAGCATTTCCATAACTAGCACAATTGCCAAACCAGAATCCCACGCGCACATTGCCTTTGTGGATGTTGTTACAGTGCCTCTCAATATGGCGAACGCGAAGGATATTTTTACCACTACGTACCTTTCCCCACGTACATAACACCGTCAATTGGATGGGGGCCTGTATATTCGGGCAATAAAACTCAACCTTAGCCACCCTCGGAAAATCATTTCCTGGATGGATTACAATGTTTTTCAGTTCGAAGTGGCGTAATTTTCTTGATAACAACTGTTTGTTATCATCCACAAATGTTACAAATATTTGAAAGAGCAACGCCCTAAAATAAACGCTGCGATGTAACACTGAAATTATTAAGATCGCCGCGGCGCTCAAACTAGTAAACACGGTATATGAGTTACGTACGTAGTAAAAATGCGCCGAAACAACTACCGGGAACGTCAACGTTAAGGGTCGAGCTATTTCAACATTGTTGATAGCTAAATATTTAATCAAAGATGGCGATTTATAAAATGAAAAGATAAAGAAAATTTCCAAACATTAATAAGCCTACTCATGAGAGAGTTAAAGCAACGATGACGGCGACCTCGAGGACAACGCGTACTAAAAAGTTTATTTATAATTTACCGTCGAAATTTGCAATTGTCTAGATCTTCTTAATGTGCCTATTGGTCTCAGAACTTGCTCAAGCTAAATATGTAAAGCCAGCGTTTCACTCCAAATGAAAATAAGAAAAATTAGCCGTCGTTGTTCGCGTTCTCCAAAATACGCAACAGTTAGTCGTTTTACGTTTATTGTTGTGCAGAGGACGGCAAAGAAATGCACAGAGATTTATAACGGACGTGCACAGACATTGTTACTCATTTAACCTTTTTTTTTTTGGTTGCGTTCTCTTTGCCGTCGTGATTTGCTTAAGCTCTCTATTGACGTAGAAACCTCCGACGCCCACACTAATAATAAAGCCCTAAAACAAGACGGTTCGTATTGTGAAAGATTTCGGCAGATAAGCTGCAAAATTCATCGAGTATGCTCAAGCTAAGGATGTTAATATTAACAGCGGTTTTAACGGAGATAAGTTTCTTGTGTAGTACATCCGTGTGTACAATGAATTCAAAGCAATAAAGAGGTTTAAAATAGACTGCCATGTCATTGGATAAACTGATGATGAAGAACCGCCAATCATGTGAAAGCTATATTAGTTAATGGAATATAGACTTTTAACTTTCAGTCATGTTTTGACAAAAACCTGGCAACATGAAACATAGAAGCTTTGAAAAAAACGAAATGTCTTGCAACGCATCATCTTTAGCTCTTCAGTTTGTGACAGACTTGGCAATTGACTTTGAGAAATATCTTTATCGTAAAGGACTACATCGAGCACACATTTGTTACTGTCTCCTCTCTAGTACACTAATATTCGTGACTAACTACTTTCTGTTAAAGTGAGGTTTCCTAATGGCTATGAGTAAATGGAAAGTGCGGTCTTACTGATACGGCATGCTTCTGTTGAATGCAAGGGTTACTTTTACACCTTTTGCTGTTCATTTACATTCCTTTTTCAACAAAAGACTTTCAATAACAGAATTTGCATGAGCACTCACAATCAATTGCATTATTATACAACCATATCCATGAAGGTGACAATCTTTAGTGCGGTGAGACAAACATTACAGCCATAACAACATTTATTTTTGGTAGAGAGAATATGAAATTTGCTGAACAATTTATCCCTCAATTGCCTCACTATTGAGGCATCGTGGCAAATATGTTTGCATGAAACGATACCATTGTCCACATTTAGGCCCTGATGATCCTTTCGTTGTGTTCAAATGGATTCTATTTCTTCGTGGCATTTGTGGGGAAATCTAACTGTCACTTTATCACATGTATACTGTAGTGCGCCCTCTGAGTTGTACGCAAAGGTTCGTAAGAGGCTGAATTTATATCTGCAAGGGGAGGATTGTGAAAATACGCTTAAAAAAAGTTCATACGGTCCTAGTTCTATAATCAAATTTTCGAGGAAAATTGAGCGCGAGATCTCTGTTCTAAAGAATTACGCTAATGAGCTATTGTTTTCTCTTAACGTTAGGTGAAAACACGGTAATGTCTGTCTCAACGTACTAAAGATTGTCACCTTCACGGATATGGTTGTATAATAATGCAATTGATTGTGAGTGCTCATGCAAATTCTGTTATTGAAAGTCTTGTTGAAAAAGGATTGTCCAAAAGTGTAAATGATTGTCGTTTCGTAACAACGAATTTTTTTCGACAAAAATGAAAATACATTTACAGCCAATGAATGTCAAAGGAAGATATTGTTTATCTTTTGATGATTTTGAATGTTAATACCTATGCAAATGTTATTCTGGAACGTTCCTTACGCACAAATGAATGTTATATTGGTGATAATGAGAATATATTAACCATAATGAAACAAATTTGAACACAAATGAATGGATATTTTCTGTAAATAAACAGCAAAAGGTGTAATTTGTCAGTGACGTAAGACATTGACAGCGATATGAAATCATCAGCTGAAAGTAGCTACCGTGTATCACTTTCTTGTGGCCGGTTTTGTATGCAAGCCAAATGCGTGTACGGTCACCCAAAGTGTGAAGTGCAATGCAAACGAAGAGGAGGGTCTCAATGAGAGGGGGAGGGGTGGGGGGGGGGGTGTGTTGCCTTTGACGATTGATGGTTAAAAATAAGTGGTTTTGACAGTTGACGATTAAATTGTAGGTCATTTGATGGTTGACAGTCAATTTTTCGGAATGAAGTTTGTAACTCGAAATTAAAGCGTAAATCTGGCTGCAACTTTTGATTAAATGATAGAATTTTGCCCTTATTTGAATAATCCAGTTAGTTCAATAATTTGTGCAATAATAATTAGGTTTTTAGTCTTCAAATATTTGTCTAATTAGCGAAATCACTTCCCCTTTATTGGGAGTAGACGCATAAATCGCCTGTTCCCGAGACCAGGATTGAACGCCGTTTCAAATTTTACAAATTCTACGATCTTTCGTTTGAATTTCAAATTAATTTAACAAATTTTGCGATTTTTTTGTTAAACTCTACAAGATTTACAAAAATTCGCTGCCTCGACGATTTTTCGGTACGTTGTGGCGAAATTTACAATTTTATGCTTATCCACCCGATTTTTCACTAACTTCACAATTTTTTGTTAAATAATTGCCAAATTTGCGATTTTTTTTGCACCTCTTTGAAATACAAATTCCAACTAAGATGACATGTACAAGCATGTTTCTGTTCCCTCCGGAACGATAAAGCGGGATGAAAATATGCCATTACCGCACACATGTAACACACAAAAAAAGATAAGAAGCTGTATGTTTCTCTCGTTCTTAAAGCGTTTGTTGTTGACCGAGTATCGTAAAGCGGAGGCCTACTCTGGGACCTTAAGTCACCTAAAGTCGCCTAAAGTCGCCTAAAGTCGCTTTAAGTCGCAGGATGATTTACAACAGAAATGTGTGCTGTCCTAACGTTCTTTTTCCGCTAAATTATTTGTCTCCCTTTAAATATATAGAGCTGTAAAAGATTAACATTAGCTTAAACAACAACGTCAGGGAAGAAAGACTGAATTCGGAGAACAATTAGAATATTAAATTAAGTGCTTAAAAAAGAGAGAAAGAAATAAGAATAGTTTATTCTGTCACCGAGGTCACATGCATATGTTAGCTGAAGCCTCACGACTTGCTGTATTAGTTGCAAGAAAATTTATGTAATCAAAAAAAAAAATCAAATGTGTCATTCTTTGCACAGCTAATCAATGGATTCCACCTTGATTCTACGCTGTGATCCAGGTTGATTTTAAATTCCATCCAACTAAAAACATCTCATTTCTGGGACTAGATTAATGCTCTACCTGGTCTTTTAGGAGCAAATAGCACAAGCAGGGCCCTGGGAACAGCTGGTGACGTCATATACATGCTTTGGCACAACCTTCTTCTACCTCGAGATAGAGAGAGGACCATGGGAACGAGACTGGCTTTGGCAATGTCACACTTTAGTGTAAAGAATAAGTCTGGGTACTAAGCTGATGACCTCATCAGGATACGTAGATTGATAAACGATCTTAAAGTTAACCAAAGGTTCTGATTTTACTCTGCAGTATGAAAACAGCGCAACCATTCCTCAAAATACTACGGTCAATCGTCTATAGACAGATGAAAGGCAATGATGCGAAGGTAAGAGAAACTTAACCACTTTTTAATTTTGTAAAAAGGACAAAGGCACAGCAGGAACTTGTACATTAAGAAGTGACTTCACTTACTGAAGAGGATAACTTCCTGATTCATTAACACTTCGAGACTATTAGTTTCAAATGTGAAAATACACCAAAGTAAAACGAAAACTAACGAAAAATACAATTTCAGAAAAACTGTGAACATCTGCGAAGTGAAATACCACCGATCGTCTAATTGTCGAGGGCTTTGTTGGTTGGTGAGTCAAATGCTCAATCCTTAGTATACTAACACGGTAAGCTCTCGACAAAATTACATTTCTATAATTCCCGATAGCAACAGAGTCAAGATGTGCGCGGTAAAATGAATATTTGGATGTATTATAAAGCTGAAAATTGTGGGATTAGTAAGAATTTGCAGATGACTGATTAAAAGAACGTTTCGCTTAGGTGTCGTCTTAAACAAAGAAACATTGACTTAAGCAATTAAAATAACTGCTAAGTTTGAGAACATCGAAATTCACAAATGAAAGGAAACTCAACAAGTTTAAGACTCCCAACCGACGAGTACTTGTCTTAAATGAAAAATCCAACAAAAATTGACTGTAGGTACGTAAAACAACCGGTTAGTTTGAGAAGGCAATCAATATTTACAGATATTCACAAATCGTAAGGTAATCCGGCAAGTGTAAGTTAATTAGCAATTTCCTTAACTGATTAACAACAGTATACTCAATCAATGCTGTCCGGAAAGCTAACTCGAAAGAATAGTCTATTTTCCATCGCAAGGAAAGTCATCCCTGTACCAACACATCGAAAAAAGACCTTTTTTAGCTTTTACTAAGTGCTACAAATCGAGAAAAGGGCGCCGGCGTTCATAAAATAATTTGGTTCAAAATGGCCTATTCAGACGCGCATCGCCCCAGAGATGTCGTAGTACATGTTCACCGGGGGACGGGTGATCGGGTGTTTTGTTTCGTCGGTATAGATGAAATGGAAAATATGCGACTCAGATTATAAAACAACCTCAGCTCTCGGTGAAAATTTAACGATTTCGTGCTTTGTCGGTGATAATACTTGAGGCATTCAACCAGTCAGGATCAAAATTTTAATATAATTTTAATATGGTTTTATTCTATTATTTACGTATGCCGGTTAGAGATCGAGAATGAATTCGAATAATCCAGACTCAATAATCGATTTTAAAGTGTTATAACGGAGAAAAAGAAGAGTTAACTTTCTGATGATTCATCGAAACTGAATATTTGCATAACTCGGTATCTTGACTCAATTGTGCATTTTAATGCGACAGCGCGCTGCCCGCAGAATTGGAAAAAAAAAAAAGAAAATCACTCAAACGATAATTCGCTGAATTACAATTGCAAGGAAACATAAAGCCTGGTGAGGCTAATAGATTTGCCAGAGTCCTACTGACCAGTGATTTGTTTCGTAAAAAGAATCCGTGTATTTGCAGATACTTAAGAAACAGATAAAATATAAACATTGCAATAGTTAACTACGTTAAAATGAAATTATGAAAAAACTTGTTCAATGTATTCGATGACATGTTTAATAATGGAAATATAGAAAAACCTTTAAACAAAAAACCCCGTGAGACTAAACAATCCTCGCCACTGACTAAGATATTTGATTGTCTTGAAACGTCAAATTTTCTTTGATAAACTGTAAACTTTTTGGACACTTTATCACGAAGTCTTTCACATAATGCAGAGATGCTATTGTCAGTGACAATATTGAGCAAACTTTGGAACGACCTGAAGGCGAAATTTTTCGACAACCAAGTCAAAATCGTCTGTGTTGACAAGTAGAAGAAAGTAAGAGTTCTTAATTCAAATTCTTAATTAAAAGTAAAAGAAAGCAATTACTCTTGGAGTAACAGGATAGTTAGGGCTTTATTAATTTAAAAACCAATTAACTGTATCGCTTTCAGTTTTAAATATAAAGTGAAAATAATGAAACAGGAAGTTAGTTTCAGTAAAGCTACGACTGAAAACACACTTCCTCCGGTTACGTTTATAAATATTTATTCGTCCCAGGTCATGATAATTTATATTTCGGACTTATAATTTTTCCTTTCCGCTTCGCTTTTATCGTGGGATTATATTTTAAAAGAAGGATTTTATTTTGCGATATTTTTCTCCAGACATTTGCCTACTCTGCTGATGTGATTTTCACCCGCTTCATTTAGAATATTCTATCTCAATTTTAGGGAGCTACATGTACTATTCAGGCCGCACTTACAGAGTCAAGTAAATAAATAACTAGAAATCCAAAAGTTGTAGGTACTAAAAGAAAACAGATTTGTCAAGGCTCCAAATTTAAACTGGGGCACAGGGGCAAATCGCTACCAGATTTCGCTTGTTTGGCCCTCTATTATTCGGTTAGGGGGCCGCTGACTTTGCTACTGTTATATGAGATGAAAAAAATGTACATGTAACAGTAAGGTGCTCCGCTTATAACCTTAGGGGCACCACAATACTAGACCTTCCAAAAGTAACATCAACAACTTTCGGCTTAAAATCATGGAGATACGCTGCATCGAAATTGTGGAACGCTACTGGTACCGGACGAGTCTCGAAAGATACAAACGTAGACTACTTTTAAAAACAACTTAAAAGCATTAGATCTCACGGGACTCTGAGTGCGAAGTGGATCTATCCTTAATCAATTTTTACTACTTTTAATGTTCATATTTTCTTATATATTTTACTTTTGACTACACTGTTAATTCTTATATTCTAATATAGCTAGTTCTTAATCTTAATTCATTTAAATTTATATACCTTCATAAGGCACTTATAATTATTTTTTTCTGTTTTTTTTTTTTTTTTTCGTGGCGTACCTGTAAACTAGCTTTTTAGCTAAGCGTACCGACCACGTTAAATACATTGATTGATTGATTGATTGGTACTAAGTTGAGTCGCTCTCCATTCTCTTGCTTATAGAATTTTTGTGAGACTCTGACTGGAAGCATTAATTACATTGCAGTGGAAACGCTGTTTTGCAAAACTAGTGGAACTCGCTTGTAAAACTTAGCCAATTTGTTATATTAATTTACTAGAGGCTTTAAATATTCGAATGATAATTCATTGATATCAGTAAGATAGACGCAAAAGTCCTTGACTACTGGCTAACGTGGCTTTATATTCTCAGATGTGAGCTAGACAAGATTCTTCAACCTATCAAAAGTATACATGGAGATATCAAAAGATGGTTGCCGACAAAATGTTAGCTTTAAATTATAATTGCTTTTGTCAGAGAATGCATGGAGTAGTCGAATGCGCTTTTCAACAGAACTGGTGGTTATATCGCTACCGCGATTGCTATTAAAAAAAAAAAAACAAGAAACAAGGAAGTCTCTCATTCTACATGTACATTTAGTAGAAAAATACTTTTCAATTTATTAGGTGTCACTTTTGCGAATGGTCTTATTTCAAGGGAAGAGTGTTTCTAACAAGCACAAACGGAATACATATACACAGCCGACGAAATTCCATCAACACAAGCGGATAATTTCTTCTCTACATTAATTGATTGAAGCCTAAATTTAAAAATAATACTTATGTAATTTGGCTTTGAATAGTATTGAGCAAGAAACCCTTTACGTTAATTAACTAACACCAACGATTAACTGTGTCTTATTTTGCCCAGCCATAGCCAGTTTAACTTATCAGTGATGTATATCAGAGCAAATTGAGGTTTCCTTCCAAGCAAATTGTTAAGAATTTCAAAAAAGGAAAACAATATTTATGCCATTTTATGATACATTATCAAGTCAACGTTACGTATTAACACGCACTCACTGTGCGAATGATGTCTGCCAAATTTTATTATTTTTATCAAGATGAAAAAAGACGCGTAAAAAACTAATGAATTGAATGTGTTAAGTGTTTGACCATTTGAATTGATATCGAAATTAGCAATATGAATTCAGCGGATACAAGATAGAGAGGAACTACTAGAATGAAACACCTACGGATGTTGCTTATGGCGAGCAATGTTGATGATAATTTAATATCAGCATATGAAAGACTTTGATGCACTGTCCCAAGATTCATTATTGTGGTGGTCAAATTCTCGCTTCAGTCAAAAGAACAAGAAAAAACCCTGGAACGGATTCGATTTGCGCCCGACTCACACACTCCTTAACTTTTTCTCAGACTTGAAGTGCAGTACCATATATATTTAATTGAAATTTTGATTTTGATATTTATTTCGAAATATTCCGTTTCGATATATTCGTCAATTTACGGCATAGGCACTAGTAATCAGTAGAATTGCGGAGCCATAAATCCAAAATAATAATGTGTTCTCTCGCTTAATATAATCGGGAGTCCTCACAAAAGAACGATCTCAAGTTATTCGCGAAAAGATTCGCTTTCACTAACACGTATGCAAAGTACATATATCGTAGATTGAATAAAGAACGGTAGTGTTCAGATAATGTTTGCGTAAGATTATTATTTTTTTTGAAAAACAAGTCAAAATCGTCTGAATTGACAATTCGCATTACAACAGAGGTCTTAACTCAAATCCTCCAATTATTCAAAAACCGATAATTGCCTCAATTTAAGTCTTCAAAAATAATATACTTTGTCGTCGAATTGCTAACGCTATGTTCGAATCGCTATATCACTACAAATTACTGTGAATTCCTGTTTACAAAAACTGTCCGCAATCTTAACTCTGACAAAAACGTGAAACTTGTTTGTTGCAACGTAGCGGGAAGTCGAATTCGATTTTTTTTCTTATTGGATAAAAACAAAACAACTGTCATCAGCATTATCAGTGATGTAATTTACTATTGAAACAGCTCGACTCATAGTCAACAGTAAACTGGTCCGAACACGAACCAAAGTCAACACAAAGGCTAAAAACTTAACTGCACACGTAACTTACTTATCATTCCTTTACAGCGAGTTGTTCAACAGGTGCTTGGAACAGAAAAGCAGTCCTTCGAGCTTAGAGGTACGATATTGTTTCTCTAATGTCCCTGCTTCTGCGACAAAATAGTTTTTTCAATATTGTAATGTCACCAAAATAATTCAAGCGTCTTGGCAAATCAGGCGAGTTTTATCTTACTTGTAAAATCCAGAAAAAATTATTCGATGCCATTCTAAATTCAGATAGAAATAAATCGCTCGCAAAATCCCTTCTCTATAATTTAGATGGCTTTACACATTTCGCCACTTGGCCAGAATTTCTCCAATTCAAAGCTAATATTGTGTGAGTTTGCTCTGAAAATTGGGAAACTTCCCATGCGTGGTTTAATCACCCGCACAGGTACAAAAAGCACCTGCATGAGGAAAAATACGCAACGTTTCGTTTGTAAAGTAGCACTATCCTTTCAACATTCGCTAGTACCCATTGATGCCAATTAGACATAATTTGCCCCAAGTGAACGAGATTAAATTCAATTTTCGCAGTATTTCCGTGTAAAGAGCACAAATCGGGTTTTAGCACAACACTGAAAAACAGCTTCCAGAGAGTTTGTGAATGTCACAAGTCAGTTCTTATAGATTAAAACAGCACCACTTGACCAAAATTTCAATTCAAATTTGTGAAAAGAAAGAAAACGTTTCAAAAAATAAAATCTCTTTTGTAGGATTTGCCATTCACCGTCATCCCCACAGAAATGTGTACTGACCTGGTCTTTATAATCGTTTTTCCGTAGCGAGATCGTGAATCGAAGAACAAAGAAATGGCCTTCATTTCACATAAAGTCTCTGTGATGTCCTTGTTGTCCCTGTCTGCGATGTTTTTGTTGATTTACTGTGTCACAGCAAACAACAAAACCAATCAACCATCGTACAAAATGGTGAGTTATTTTGTTACCTGAAAAATGTTAATTTCTGGTAAGAGTAAAACGACACTTATTGGCAAATATTGATTTATTTGCCATCGAAATTTCGCCAAAGGTGATATCTTTTTAATGTAGTAAAGTACTAAACCTTGAGAATTAAACTAAATAGAGAAAAAATCTCCATGAAAAAAAAAATTATATATATATATGTTGTAAAAATATATGATTGAAAAGCCTAAATAACTCGTAACTCTATTCATTCCATCACAGCAGCCTCCTCCTGTGTATTATGGTGGTATACCTGGTATGCACGGCAAGCCTGGTTCTCCTGGGGCACCAGGTCGGGATGGCCGTGATGGTCGTGACGGAGCCAAAGGTGACCAGGGCAGCCCGGGAAAGACTGGACCCCAGGGACCTCCAGGAACTCCTGGTATCAGTGGAAAGAATGGCGCTAAAGGAGAACCTGGAGTCCAGGGCCCTCCCGGCCAAAAGGGGCAGCGTGGAGAGAGAGGAACAAGTGGAATCCCTGGGACTCCTGGTGTGATGGATTACAGGAACTGGAAAGAATGCGCGTGGAAACTGAGTGAGGACAAAGACCACGGCCTGATCAAGGTTAGTATTTTCTTTTACCATTAAGCTTTGCGCCGGTCCTAACTAATCTTTACTGCTAAAGTGACTAAACTATTACATATATGAATATGATAATAGCTAGGAAATAAAAGAAAGGTAAAAAATCACAATGACAAGAGAGGATGTCTTCATATCATGCTTATGATTATTTTTCCCACAGGAGTGTTTGTTCACCAAGAACTTCTCTGACACTTCCCTCCATGTTTACTGGACTGGCGTTCTAAGAGTCTACAACTGTGACAGCTGCTGCAAACGTTGGTATTTCACTTTCAATGGTGCTGAATGTTCAGGACCCCTTCCAATTGACGGTGTTATGTACATGTATAAAGGAAGTGGTAAAAATCTCCTTCGTGTCCGCCATATCGAAGGGCACTGTAACAACATCCACAAAGGCAAGGTGCGCGTGGGATTCTGGGTTGGTAATTGTGCTAGTTATGGAAATTGTGATGCCCACACAGGCTGGAATTCAGTGTCCCGGATCTTTGTGGAAGAAGTTCCTAAACCTCAGGCTTAGATCTCGAAGCAAAAGATCCATTCCTGCGTAAACAGTTATAATGAGACAGTCGTTAAGTTCTTTATCATATAACGGGTGATTCATCTGATTACTGGGTGTAATTTGGAATTTTTTTCTTGACGTTTGCTGATGTAAAATAAATGGCAGGAAGTTTGAGAGATATATCGTTGCCTGTCTATTTTTTTTTAATTCTTTTCTTGCGGATTGAATAACACACCTACGAAAATGACTGAATTTACATTTTTTTTCATCGCATCTCAGCAAATTAGAAAAGTTTACAAAAAAAATGGGAAAAATTTCGAGGCGCAAAATCTCCTTCAAATGTAGATGGCGTCAAAGAAAACGAAAATTCATGAACACGCAGGGGAGCCGTGTGCAAGGGAAGACCACGTGACCACGAAACTTTGCGAAAATTGCAAAAATTGTAAAAAACTGAAAAGACAGCGGCCCGAGGAAAGCATAATGACCAGCCGAGCCAGAGTAACAAGAAAACAAGCTAAGAGAGAAACAAGGTAAAACCTGAACTGGAAAAACGATAGAGACCAATCGAGCGACTACAGTCAGAGACGTTCGTGCTCAACCGACAACATTGTATAACACAAAGCATCCTTTAGCCAACTGTTTTTAGGAATGTCACCTGAACTACAAACCTAAACTAGTGTGACTGGGGTGATTATCTTGCATTCATTCTAAATGAGCATCAAGCCGATTTTATAACTGTGGCCAAATAAACGCTAGTCACTTAATAAGGAAGTTCGCGCTAATTGATTCTTTGCATCCTTACTGCGCACGCAAATTCACACGCCACGTCATGCATGAGAGCGAGGGCTAAGTAATAAAATGAACAATGATAGGGCAGATGGCCACTGCTATAGCTTTGCCTGGATTTAACGGTGTTCGACGTTTGGTGACCCCTACTTTTCTTTCCAGAAACAGATTTTATTTACAATTATCTCCACATTGTCCAAAAATTAACAAAAAAATCAATGTGTGAAGTTTAAAAAAAAATCCAAGTTTTCTGTCCACGGGACATCGAATCCTGCCATCTTGCGGCTGCAAGGCGCGCTAAGCTATGGTCGCTAAATGCGAACTTGTTTGTTAAGGAGCCTCACCAGTTGACTAAATTCACTTAATAGGTCCAGTTAAACAGTATTTGGCAGAGAACATTTCACTTCAAAGATCTAATTGCAATGTTTTTAATTTTGGGCTTACAGATACTGTGGCCTTATTCGCTAACGAAGCCCGAGTTTTTCAGATTTAGGGTGTTCTTCCCGGTATGTTTTCTCCAAAACGAAGTCGGTGACCCCCCATCTTTTTACATTTCTGACATAACTAACTCAACATCTTACAGTGGTTAAAGTCTTAGAAAGAAAATCAATGTTGGAAATTTTCGCGAGAACGTCCTTAATTAACTTATTAACAGTTTCCTCGCGTTTTTAAATTCACCTTTATGTGCTTAGGGAAAACGAATTTTTTAGAACTGTAATCGCCCAGGATTTCGAAGAGGAGGTAAAGAAAATAAATTGTACTAAACAACTTCCTTGAACTTGACGTCTCAAACCCGCAATGTTATTACTTTCAAGAGAAAGACTGACTAACAATGTGTTATTGTGCTGACTTGTATAACTAGAGACATGTAAGTTTCTTAGTTTTTATCGCATACACTATATCATGTCGCGAAAATATATCTTGCTGATTAACTCTGTTTGCCTTTAGTGCCTTTTAAATGCGCTAACGATTTATGGGTGTCATATAAAAACTTGTTGTTGCTACTTGAGTACAAAGAAATCAGGGCCTTGTGCGTCACATGGAAAGAGCCTGATTTCATGACACGTTTTACCTCAAAACAGTAGCCGCCGAAGTAGATCTCCTATTAATTTCCTTTAGATTGAACATAGTCGACTTTTTCTTGACGGAGACACCTCAGCAACAAGTAGTAAACATAAAGGAAATTAGTTAAAGCAAAGCCCCAGTTATAGTAGAAGGATTTTTATTGCCATGTTGTTGGTATCCTAAGATATAGGGGAAAATAATTTCCGCGCATGCGAAGAAATGCGACTGCAGGATGAAAGTTTCCGTAACTTAGGGGAGGCGGTTGGAGCAAAAAGGGAACTCTGAACAGAACTCTTAGGGAAGGAATGTATAACAATACGATCACAAGTGCGGAGTATTTATAAATACTATGACGAAGGTCTCTAAAGAAGAAATGAGCTAATTTATTCAGCGCGCGAGGACCATTTCGGCGCAATGAAATCCGTGCAAATAGTGTGAATTGGTCAAAAATATAGAAAAAGCGCACAAGAAACTGGACTGACCCACGTAACAAAAGTCTGCTCATAATATTATGAGGTCGTATAAAGCTTAACGAGAGACTTAAGCTGAATTATTTAATGCTCATTCATGGAAAAAAACTCTCTTGCAGTTTGGTATGAAGACCCTGGCCTTCTCATAAACAGGCCTTTAAGCTTACCGCTATAGCTAGCTATGTCTTTGATAGTATCCGCCTGCGGAGATCTTTTCATGGACAACAAGCCCGCTGTGAAGTTCTACTCAAACATTACTGCTCGAGCTCAATTGTGAGAAAATAGTTTCTCGCTGTTTAGGCCGCTCAATTAGTAATAGTAATTGGACCGAGGGGAGTACAATTCAGGGAGTAATCGCGGGAGTAATTTCAAAATCGGGCGAGCGCGAAACGCGAGGCCGATTAGAAATTGCGAGCACGATTAATAATGGTAATAGGAGTGAGCGGCGTCCAATTCGGTCTGTAATCATACGAGTGATTAACAAAATCGGACGACCGGCCCGCGAAGGGGGAGTCCGATTTGTTAATCACGAGTATGATCACAGACTGAATTGTACCACACGATGTCCTGTTGCCAATTAATCATAACCATTACAATTTACTGCAAAAGTAAAAGTTTCAATTGAAAATGAGCTTTTAATAGTCATTTTTAAATATCATGATTAAAAATATGGAGACTGGCTTGCAAAATGCATATGGCTCTTAAGTTTCTTTCAAAACAGTCACCGGAGCAGTCACCTCCACAATTTTACAAAGTCAGTCTCTTGAATTTGTTACTATAGTGATTGTAATCATTGTTGTGATTGGTGGATTTAGTGGGGAGGACTTAAAATGATTGGCTCATGTAACTTTCCGATTACAGGTGTCCGATTACAGCCAACTGTCCGATTGCACTGTCCGATTACAACTTTTCAGATTAATTAGAGCAAAACACAGCAGTTTGTGCACCAATCACATTTGAGGAAATTGTAATTGTCATGATTACTCCTTTAATTGTACGACACGAGGTTCAATTACTAATTAATCGTATCTACAACAAATTTCGGAGTTAAAAATGTCTTTTGAGAAATTCTTCTGAGCGAAAACGCTTTTCATAAGTTTTGAAAACTGTAGGAAACGTTGCGAAGGAAGACATAAAAGCGCGCGTAATTGAGTTTGAATCACGTGGTGCATCCAATTACTGGTATCCAATTACAAACAGTTCAAATCGAATACCTGTAATAGACCTTTCCCGCATTCCAACAAACAATGGCGCCAATGCGAGGTTAGGGTACACAAAAATCAGTCGCTCTGGTGCTATGGTTCGAAGGCACTGAAGTGGAATGCGGGAAAGGTCTATTGGACACCCATGTGATCGCGTACCGATTACGTGACTAATCAAAACTATAACAAAATTCTCGAACGTTATTGGCTATCAGCAGCCCGATTTGGTCATTACTTGTATGATTACAGACCGAATTGGACTCCACTCAGTTCTATTATATAGGCGCAAGGAGAACCAATCACGAGAGAGAATTTTGTTATGGATACGATTAAATAAGAATACAGTACAGAAGAGATATCTGGCCCTATACCCACATAGGGTTATGGTCGAAGAGAGACTTAAGAGATGCTAAAAAGACCTTTTTCTATAGGACTTCATGTTTACCAAGAACTTCTCTGATATAGCCCTTCATGTCTATTAGACTGGTTCCTTTAGAATTTACAAGTGTACAAGTTGGTGCAAACGCTGGTGTTTCAGGTTCAACGGTGTCCTGGGTTGGTGAATGGGAGGGTTATTGACGTCTAAATCAGTGTCCTGGATCTTCTTTTGAAGAAGTTTCTAAACCTCAGGGTTATATTGCGATTACAAAACAGTTTTTTTTTTCTCAAGAGCTTATCGTGAAATAAAATGTTCGATTGATACTTGTTAAAACTTTTCATTTTTCCAGGCATACGCAAATGGAGCATGAGCAGATTGGCTGTCTAACCACAGTTGTATGGGATGGGAACCACACTCGTTAAACTGCGAGAGAGAATGTTTTACAAAGAATTGTGTGCTGCCTCAACTACCTATTCCCCTTATATTATTTGCTTCCCTTTAGATATGTAGACCTTTAAAATAAACTTTTCCTTGAGGAAGATAGTGAGGGAAGAACGAATGAATTAGGAAAACAATTCAAAACAAATAAAAATAAAGTGCTAGAGAGCAAGTATCAGGAATAAAAGTAGTTTTCTCTGTCACTAAGGTCACATGTAAGCCGCAGTTTCAACGCCTTCCTAAAGAAGTTGTATTACAAGTTACTCTATTGAAAAAAATTCAAATGTGTCATTCGTTGCATAGTTAATGGCTTCTAAGCTGCTTTACAGTTTGATATTACAGTTCATCAAACCACAAGCATCTTATCTCTGGGACTAATTTCATACTCCGATTAGTCTTTTGGGCGTTCGGTGTACGCCCAGAGAATAGCACAAGCAGGGCCCTGGTAACCGGTTATGACGTCATATACACGCTTTAGCGACGTCAAAAGTTAATGCGAGGAGAAAGTCTGGGTACTAAGCTGATGAATCTATCAGGATCCGTAGAGTGATAAACGGTCTTAAAATTAATAAAGGATCTGACTTTACTCTGTAGTGTGAAAACAGCACAAGCATTCTTCAAAATACTAGGGTCAATCGTCAATAGACAGATGAAGGGCAATAATGCGAAGGTCAGTAAAACTTTAGTCTTTTTGTATTTGATGACATGTTTAATGATTCAAATATAGAAAACACTTTAAACAAACAAACCAACGAGGCTAAACAATCCTCGTCAGTGACTAAGATATTTGATTGTCTTGGAATGTCAAATTTTTCTTTCTTTGATAAACTATAGACTTTTTGGACACTTTATCACGAAGTCTTTCAGTCATATAATTCAGAGGTGCCATTGTCAGTGACAATATTGAGTAAACTTTGGAACGACCTGAAGGCTAATTTTATCGACAACCAAGTCAAAATCGTCTGTGTTGACAAGCAGAAGAAAGCAAGAGTTCCTAATTCAAATTATTTAATTAAAAGTAAAAGAGAGCAATTACTCTTGAAATGCCAGGACACTTAAGGCTTTATTAATCTGAAAACAATTAACTGCATCGCTTTCAGTGTTAAATATAAAGTGAAAATAATGAAACAGGATTTTGTCAATGGAGAGATTGCAGCTAAAAGTTAGTTTTAGTGAAGCTACAGCCGAGAGCACATTTCGTCCGGTTACGTTTATAAATATTTATTCGAACTGTGTTATGACAATTTATAATTTTTCCTTTCCGCTTGGCTATTATCGTAAGATTATATTTTCAGCCTAATAAATGCCGTATAAAAGAAGGATTTTATTTTGCGATATTTTTCTCCACACATTTGCCCACTGATGTGATTTTCACCCACGCCATTTAGAATATCCTATCTCAATTTTAGCGAGCCCCTATTCAGGCTGCAATTATAAAGTCAAGTAAATAAATAAGTTGTAGGTACTAAAAGAAAACAGATTTAAACTGGGGCACAGGGGCAAACCGCTACCAGATTTGGCTTGTTTGGCCCTCGGTTATTCGCTTTAGGGGCCACTGACTTTTACTTCTCGCTTTCCAGTCTCTTGCCCATAGAATTTTTGCGAGACTCTGACTGGAAGAATTAATTACATTGCAGTGGAAACAATGTTTTGCAAAACTAGTGGAACTCGTTTGTAAAACTTGGCCAATTTGTTATATTAATTTAGAGGCTTTAAATATACGAATGATAATTCATAGATATCAGTAAGATAGATGCAAAAGTCCTTGACTACTGGCTAATGTGGTTTAATATTCTCAGATGTGAGCTAGACAAGATTCTTCAACCTATCAAAAGTATACTTGGATATATTAAAAGATGGTTGCCGACAAACTGTTTGCTTTAAATCATGATTGCTTTTGTCATAGAATGCATGGATTAGCCGAATGCGCTTTCCAACAGAACTCGTGTTTATATCGTTACCTCGAATTCTCCAAAAAAAAACAAACAAACAAAAAAAAAAACAAGAAACAAAGAAGTCTCTCAGCCGACGACATTCGATTAACACAAGCGATTAATTTCTTCTCTACGTTAATTGTTTGAAGCCTAAATTTAAAAATTATACTATGTTTGTTGCCTTTGAATAGTATTGAGCAACAAACTCCTTACGTTAATTAACTAACACCAGTGATCAACTGTAGCTAATTTTGCCCAGCCACAGCCAGTTTAACTTATTAGTGATTTATAGCGAAGCTCCGGCGGCCCGAAGGGCCGCCAAGTGGAGCCCCATACCCATATAGGGAAGAAAAGGAAACCCATGAATTGATTTTCTCATGGTTATCATGGCTAGCGGTATTGCTCGTGGGCGCGTACGCACGACGGCGACGACGACGACGACGACGACGACGACGACGGAGTCGCGTAAGATGGCGCCATACTCCAGCTAATAGGTTGACAGAGACATGCACCCTCGGTTTGTAGCGGGAGAATGCCATTTTTCTTGGCGGGACTTTTAAAGAAAAACGACAGCGGAGGTTGATCTAATGTTTTTAAGACAGGGTTGCACTGAAGCAAAAAACAGAAAGCAAGAATTAACACGCAAAGAAGTAGCGAAGAAGATCGCGAAAAAGACTGAGCGGGCCAGCGCTGGGGAAGGAGGCGAAACAGTACTGAACAATGCCGTGAATTATAGCTAGTCAAGGGCTAGAGAAAGGTGGTGAAAAAATACCGAACAATGCCGTGAACCAAAGCTAACGAGGGCTATAGAAAGGAGGCGAAAGTACCCGACAAATTGATTCAGAAGACTGCAGAACTCTCCATGGCCAAGTTCAAAATTTGCGCGAACGTGATGCTGTGCAGCCGTGCAAGAAAATTCAAAAGTCACGTGATTTGGTCAGATGATGAACAAGAGAAATCAAACGTACTCGAGTGTTTTAGAGAAATTGCAAAACAGTAAACGTAGCGGAAAGAAGTGGTTGATTCGTTGATCTATCGAAAATATATCTTCAGTTCAGTCTTCACAACTTTTGCTGCAAGTTTCTGCCTGGAAGATTTACACTGGCCGAACTGAATTGCCAACTTGCGGTAAGTGACTTTTGTTGTTGCGTTTGCTATGAAAATTAACAAGTTGCCTCTGCGATGTAAGCTTAGCTAAGCTTATTTTCAATTGGAATCCATTAAAAGTCTTCCTTATTTGAAGCCGTGCTGTAAGAGATTTTAAAAACTGCATCGTTTTAATTTCGCTCGTCTCTAAACAATAACACATGGGTCGCTTTGGAGGTTGCTGTAAGTTGTAAACAAATAAAGTTTTCTGTCGATTTTCGTCGTCAACTTACGCTTATAACCTCACGTCTAAAAATAAGCTTAACCAAAACCGTACTTGTAAACACGGCCGGGCGAGTTTTGAAGTTTTCTCTGTGTTAGTTAGCACTGCCGCTTCGTAGACTGCTAAAATTTCTTCTGTTGTTGAAAACCAAGAAAGGTCTACAAACCATTTTAAGCCGAAGCGAACAGGATTTGCTAAATTTACTTTTGTTCCTATTTGAATATTTGCATATTGTGATTACAAAGTATGGAGATTTCCTTGTTTCCTAGTTCCTAGTTTCCTTCCTTTCCTAGTTCAATTTATTCGGTTTGGCGAAATGCTTTTGTGAATTCCGAGGTTAATTTGGTTGAAGACTGGTAAAGCTACTGCCAATAAAATGACTGCAAAGCTGAATTAAGCCGTCGGCAAAAATACAGACTCTCAGTAATATTCAATCAAATTTAAGCGTGAATAATTTTTAAACTTTAACACTGCAAGCTTAAACGAATTTTCTTGATCCTCTCTTTTGTTCGGTCACCTTTCATTGAGAAGGGATTTGCTGTTGATACTCGAGCTCAGATGTAGTGATATGCATCTTGTGTTTATAATGTAGATTTCCTCGTTTTATTTTGTTGTCTGTCCAATTAGTTCGGTTTGGTGAAATGCTTATATAGTCCAAAATGTCGAGTAGACGATTATGCATGGCAATCCTGTCTGCAAATAAAGGTCTGCTTTGATTTTGATTGGCTATTTCATTTTATTTGTGCCATTGCTTTTGGTTGGGGGTACATGGACCCTATTTTCTTAATAAGAGGTTATTCCCCAATGCGATATTTACATTTAATATGGAAATGTTCCCAAAAAGTGAGATGGTACTAATTAACTCGGTAAATTGAACAGTGTAATAGAAGTTCTTGCCCTAACCATTTCTCGGTAATAAGAATAACTTTTGCATACATATATACACAATTTAGTTGGAGAGAATGCTCTCCTATCTCCACTCTCTCTCTCTCTGCTCTCTTCTTCACACTAATTTTTTATTAACTAACTTATTAAGTGAATGCCACTGACTGTTCTCTTTGTTGTGCATGCATACTTTTTTGCTCGTCGAAGAAAGTTTCAGTTTCTTCCTGGCTGTACAGTTTCCTTTGTCCTGTCCTGTACCAATTCGTTTGTCATATAACTTTGCGAATTCTCTATTCTCCTTAAATTTTATCTCATCAGGTTGATAGAATGCACTCTCAGAGTGTTCCATCATTGTCTTCAGTCGCTACAATTTTCCGGAAAAAAGCAATAGTTTTCTTAATTTCCTTTTACTTTGTGTTAGGACTTTTTAGCATGCCTGTAATTGGCCCATGGGCATTACGGGAGAATAATTTTCAGGTAAAGAATTACATTCGTTTTAGTGTTGAGTATTTTAAATTGTTATGAATTAGGCATTTATTTTTATTTTTATTTTTATTTTTTATATTTTTTATTTTAGTCGCACGCAATGTTTTATGATTTTATCAAGGTATACCATGTAAATATAAATAATGCACTGGAAAATGCCAATCAGAGTGTGCGTTATATCAGCTTTAAACACAAACCATATATAACAAATGACCTGTATGTAAATGATATTTTTATTACAGAGAACTGGACAGGGCAAGAACTTCTCCTTCGTTTGTGAATTTATATATTAATTCCTCTCAGTGCTGTCAAGATGTCTCAGGAACCTTCATTTCTGATAATCTATTATTTTCCACCATACCTACAGCACAGAAGCTCACCAAATCCTAACTGATAACTAACATGTGTGTATTTCTGGCCTTTGCTGTGTGCTACATGTATATTCTGTTATCCTGCCTTAACTGTTAGAAACAATTTTGACAGAGCTGTTTCAACAGTTTCAACAGCGCTACATGTAGCAGTGTTATTGAGTATGAACTTTATGGAGGATTTTAAATTTTTATTTTTGTATGATTACAGACGACAACGAAATATACATGTGTATACATAACCTGATGTTGGTGTTGGTTACAAACCGTAGTTCATAATAGTCATCCTATTATAGGTAAGGGGGAAAAGTTCAGAAAGTTTAGAACATTTCTTCCCCCAACACACCTTCTGTCTATAGGTGCAATAATTAAGAGGTTATATATATATATATATATATATATATATATATATATATATATATATATATATATATACGAAGAGTAATGTAAAGTTACTGTATAAACTTAGCATTACGATCTGACATTTGAACGCCTCCTTTGCTAAAATTAGTCACGATTTAATTGTTATCACTCCCTGTGAATTCATAGAGATTTCAGAGACAAATTATCACCTAATGTGGAAGTTTTGTCTTCAAGTGAGGGAAAATGACACAGAAGAGTTACAATGAAAGTAAAAAGAATAGATCGTTTTCACGTGACGTCATCACTTTCTAAAACCCAAAACTAGAGAACCACCAAAGTTTTTATCCTCGTCAGGCATAAGAGGCAGTATATTTATATCTGTTTACAATTTTACAGCTCAATAACGTGCTTCGTTTGGAATCCAGAGCATTTTGAATTTCAGGGTCATGGAGGTGCGTGACATAAGGCTATGATCGAGTTCGTCGAAAAATATATACTTATCTCATGATTTTGAGCTTTTTTAGAAGTTCGAGCATTAGGAAAAGGGCTTATGTAAATGCTTGTTTGATCAGTACTGATAATCAGCCGCCTAGATAGCCAAAGAAAGTTCCAGATGTTTACTCTATTTTCCGGCCGCCATAGTGGTGTACCACGGAGGTACACCAACATGGTGTTTTCATACTGGGCTCTGTAAATATCTGTGAAACATTTCGACGAATATCTGTAGTTTGGGGAAACGTACAGGCCTAAAACTTGGAGAAGTGTTTTATTTAGTTACCTTCTATAACATCATAATTTCATAGCTTTTTCCAAAGGATGGTTTTCGATTTATTTTTTTATTGCGTGACAGTGAAAACGATCTATTGTGAATGTTGATATGGTGTACATTATACATCATGTAAAGGTATTCTACCTTGTCATCAGTCTACGTCACTACGGAGTCACATGAGAAGCGCATGCGCGTTGCTGATCAGTGTGCTTTGCGTTTCGCTGGCAGTTTCACGCTGTGAGTATTTTTAATCCTTTAATCTTTGCAAATCTAAACCATCGCCGGGTTTTTCCACCTTTTACATACCTGGAGAGGAAGGTAAGGCTAAAATTGGATACTTATTGTACTTTTCTTCTACAGCTCGAGCGATTCCTTCCCAAAATGTCTAATGAAAACACAGAAGCGTCGGGCACCTCCGACGGCTCTCCAAGCATGGTAGATTCACCTAATCTCAATAACCGAGATCTTGCGTTATCTCTAGATAACATAAACAGCAACATGGGGAAAATGGCTAGTCTTTTAGCTAAATTGTGTGAAAAGCCAGTCCCTGACGAACGCCCACAGGGCTTAAAGCGACAGTCAACATCCGCCGTATCGGATAATTCAGACTCTGAGTCTGAAGAAAACTCCCACAAACGACGGCGTCATACTAGTCTCTCGGATGATAATATTAGTCTTCACGCTAGTGATGATCTGGACGACGCAGATGACATTCAAATGCTCACCGAGTGTTCAAAGGCCACCGGCCAAAAAGAGCGGGAAATTCCCGCCAAGGAGACAAAGCTCCTTCAAGACTTTGCTAACAGCCTTGACGAGGATGACGCCACCGGCGACAAAATCCAGCAAGAGCTGGCTGATATTGCACTAAAACGATGGGGCAAGAAGCTGTCTTCTGACAAAATTAAAAGTTTCTCAGACAAATATAAACAGCCTCAGAACTGCTCTGACATAAAGGGTATAAAAGTCAACCCCGAGATATGGAGCCAATTAAATGCCAAGAAAAAGAAAACAGACCTGAAGATCTCAAATTTGCAGCAGGTTATCCGCAAAATCACTTTTGCGACGTTACAAATGACCAATGTGCTTATTCAAAATCCCTCTGGTTTAGAAAACAACAAAATAATGGCTAAACAAGTTGACACCATTGCAATGCTGGGACATGTAAATACGCAGTTGGCCCAGCTGCGAAGAGATGAAATCAAACCATCAATGAAAGCGGAGTACTCTGCTATTTGCTCGGCTGAAGTGCCCATCACTAGCCAATACCTTTTTGGGGACGACCTGGCGAAGCAATTGCGAGATGCCAAAGAAGCGAGCAAAATTAGCCATTCCTTTACATCCTCATCTAAGAATGGTCTCTTCAAAGGCAAACAGCAAAGTTCAAAACAACATGCCCATCATTCTAAAGGTCCTAGAAGAGATTTTTTATGGAAAGGCCAAAACCGGCACTACAACAAGAAAAAATCACCAACCACCGACAAGAAATAATGGAACAATTGCTTCAAATAAAGAACAGGGTAAGTGGCTTTGGAAATTTCTTGCCCAACCTGGTGAATTATTTACAAATGTTATGCAATACATTTCAGGCTGGGCAGGTGGCTGCTCATTTTGCAGCTTGGAGGACCCTTACTAATGACAAAATCCTATTATCGGATGTGTTGGGAGCAGCAATTGAGTGTACTGCCACCCCTGTTCAACACAAGTTACCTAAGCAAATCTTCTCAGAACATGAATATCCCATTGTTCGTCAAGAAGTGCATAAATTACTTGAGAAACGTGTCATCACAAAGGTGTCACCTGTATCTGGGCAAATTTTGTCCAATGTATTCCTTCGTCCGAAGAAGGATGAGACTTATTGACTCATACTAAATCTCAAAAGGTTTAATGAGTCAGTTAGTCATTATCATTTTAAAATGGATTCACTTTCTACCATAACAAAACTAGTTACCCAAAATTGTTATATGGCTTCTGTTGACATGAAAGATGCCTATTACTCTGTCCCCATTCGATCTTCAGATCGAAAGTTTTTACGCTTTATCTGGGAGGGGGAGTTATATGAATTTACCTGCCTTCCTAATGGGTTGTCGTGTGCTCCCCGTATATTTACTAAAATTCTTAAGCCCCCTCTGTCTACTCTGCACAAACAAGGACACATAGCTGTGGCACATCTTGATGACCTTTACCTGCAAGGGCAAACCTATGAGAAATGTGTCCAAAATGTTATAGACACTACCGTCTTGCTGGACAAATTAGGCTTGGTTGTGCATCCAGAGAAGTCTACTTTCATACCCACACAAGTGCTTACTATCCTAGGGTTTGTAATAGACTCAGTAGAAATGACAATACAACTGACCAGTGAGAAAGCCACTAGTTTACAAAATGTCTGTACTGAGTTATTAGAAAACTCTTCCCCTTCTATTAGGGAAGTAGCAAGTGTTATTGGGAAAATAGTTGCTAGCTTCCCTGGGGTGATGTATGGAGCTCTTTACTACCGATACCGGGAAAAAGATAAATCCCAGGCCCTTATTAGAACAAAGGGTAACTTTGATGACTTGATGTCTTTGTCCCCTCATGCTAAATCTGAATTACAGTGGTGGATTCAACATGTGGGAGACATGTACAATGTAATCAACCACCCACAACCCCAGCATCAAATAACAACAGATGCTTCCCTTATGGGTTGGGGGGCAGAATCTGCAGGGGTGTCCTCGGGAGGAAATTGGTCCCATTCAGAGTCTAAACACCACATCAACTATCTGGAAATGTTGGCTATTTTGTTGGGGCTCCAAACCTTTGCTAAAGACAAGAGCAACACACATATCAGAACAATGTGTGACAACACTACAGCAGTTAATGTGATTAATCACATGGGAACAAGCCACTCAGATTCTTGCAATTCGGTCGCTAAGGAGATCTGGGAGTGGTGTACAGATCGCAAGATCTGGCTTAGTGCTGCACATATTCCTGGAAAACAAAATCTTATTGCAGATTTTGAATCCAGAAGAAACCAAAGAGAATCTGAATGGAGGCTTGACAAGGCATCACTAATTTGTGCTCTTGAGAGGCTAGACTTCAAACCTGATATAGATTTGTTTGCCTCTCGTATAAATCACCAGTTCCCAGATTATGTGTCTTACAGACCAGACCCCGAGGCTATTGCCATTGATGCGTTTAGCCTGAGTTGGTCCAACCTTAATTTTTATGCTTTTCCTCCGTTTAGTGTTATTCCAACAGTGCTGAACAAGTTGATGACCGAGGGAGCACAGGGGATTTGTGTGTTGCCAGATTGGCCCACACAACCATGGTACCCAACAGCTCTCCAGCTACTCAAACAGAAACCAGTGTATCTAAAAGCCAGGAAAGACGTACTCCAGCTGCCAAGCCATCCCAAGGAAAATCATCCAATCTGGCACAAGCTGAATCTCCTCGTGTGTCATTTATCAGGGAGGGACTAAACAAGTATGCTTTATCACCTGCGGCAAAAGATGCGCTAATGGCTTCATGGAGGGAAGGCACCTCCAAGCAATACCACACTTACCTTAGCAAATGGAATCAATACTGTCAGGACAATAGCATCAATGTTTTTCAGCCTGGAGTAACAAATGGCATTGAATTTCTCGTTTTTCTTTACAAATCAGGCTTAGGATACAGTGCTGTAAACACCGCACGTTCTGCGCTCTCTTCAATATTTGTTTTGGAAGACGGAGTAAAATTCGGAGAGCACCCGTTAGTAGCTCGCTGCATGAAAGGGATTTTTGAGTTAAAACCAGCTTTGCCCAAATATACTGAAATTTGGGACGTTAATATTGTGTTAGATTATGTGAGAGCTGCTGCACCCTTGAGATCCTTATCTCTTAAGCAGCTTACTCTAAATTTGACTATGTTACTCTGTCTCACTACGGGACAGCGTGGACAGACTATACATAAGTTTGATGTTAATTACATCCAAGAAATGGATGACCGCTACAGAATAACTATTTGTGAGAAACTGAAACAGAGTAAGCCTGGGCGACATCTAGCACCCATTGACTTAATTTCTTTCCAAAGTGACAAGAAACTTTGTGTGGTCGAACATCTTAAGGAATACTTACAGCGCACAAAACAGTTGCGAGAGGAGCACTCACAGTTACTGATAAGTTATGTTAAACCATTTAAACCGGTATCCAAAGATACCATCTCCAGATGGGTTAAGCAAGTGTTAGAGTCAGCCAGGATTGACATTAACAAATACTCTGCTCATAGCAGCAGAGCTGCGTCAACGTCCAGTTGTAAGGCCAAAGGTTTAAGCCTAGCAGACATCATGAAGAGTGCAGGGTGGTCTAATTCTAGTACTTTTGCGAAGTTTTATGATAAGCCTGTCGTCACTGCCTCAGCTAATTTTGGCTCCGTGCTGCTGAATCCAGACACACTTTGATCTGTGAAACTGTATTTTCTTTTTCCTTGTTTGGGAATAAAGTTTGTTCACTGTTATGAGTTGCTCGTGATGCAGGACTTTGAAGTCTCATGTGACTCCGTAGTGACGTAGACTGATGACAAGGTAGAATTATCAGATTAAACGAGACTTACCTGTAAGTTGAAGTTTGATCAAGATTCTATCTTGTCATCAGTCCGGAACGAAGGAGTCACATGCCCTTATGTACCCCCCCCTCCCATGTCCTTCGTTCCTTTTTTCTCCTGCACCACTCACGTTGAATACTGATCAGCAACGCGCATGCGCTTCTCATGTGACTCCTTCGTTCCGGACTGATGACAAGATAGAATCTTGATCAAACTTCAACTTACAGGTAAGTCTCGTTTAATCTGATAATTTGGTGAGTGCCAAAGGCATAGCATTTCATGTATTGTTTTTTCAGGACAAATTATATAACAGTGACATTTTAAAAGGTGTGATCAGAAAAATAATGAGTACATTGTCCAGGCATCACCAGTTTATGGACAGCATATGTAGACAGTAAGAGGAACTGTGAGCACCACGTAAGTTAGTTTTATGCTTATGACTTCTTGTTCTTGGATTTTGTGTCATTTCATCACAAGAATAGATACTGAAAGATGCAATAGTTGTTGCAATATATTTTTGAAGGAAAACTTATAAGTCTGCCTATGCTGGATAACAGCCATGTGTAAACTCAATGTGAAGCAAACACTCTGTTAAAGATGGGGGCAACCCTAAAACCCAGAAACTGGAATCCGGAATCTGGAACCAAAAACCGCAATCCAGAAACCGGAAACCGGAATCCACAAATCAAAGAAAATAAGTTTTTCAAATACGTGAAAATTGTTTTGCTTAGCCTTTCGATGGTAAAAAGTAAGCTGCCAAGTAAAAAGGACCTCAAACTTAACCTTTTTTGAAACAAAAATTCCCTGTCTGTTGAAATCGTGCGACTGTTATTTCTAGTGAGGGCTATGATTATGAGAATCTCAATAAAGTGCGTCTTAATTTTATTCCAAGCACCTCGAGAGCCTCTAAAATAAGCTTGCTGGTAATTGCCATTTTATTCAATAAGTGATCTTCAATTTACCGGAAGTATAAATTTATCCTTTATGTCTAGTAGATACTGAACAAGATAGAAAATGTCGTAGAGAACAGGATATCCGTCAGTGGCAGCCCCCTGTACATTGACAGTCAGGCCCCCCACTTTCGAAGTCCAAAGGCTAACCTGTCTGGTCTAAATATGAAATTTGATTTTTCCAACGGATACAAGACAAATTCCAGATTAACACAATTTCCAGACTGATACTGTGACAAATCAGCATTTCATATTCTTGGCAGCCATCATATTAAGACAATTTGTAGAAATGTTGCACACTTACTTCCGTCTGCTTCTCACTTGCCAACAGGTCAGACCACATGTTATTAAAAGATGCTAAAAGACTGCCAGAAACTCACTGCAATAGCCTATAATAGCTTGTTGTTAATGCGCTGCTCACCAGTCTTCTCAGAGCAATTTGATCTAGACAAGAACCGGGCTCTCACGAGGGCCAGCTTGAACAAAAGATGGGTAACTTAGCTTATGAGCAGGCTCTCGTGTTTGGGCTGGGGGCGTGAGTGGCAAAGCCACATGAAGGCTCTTGGTGACATGCCAATGGAGAAAAACACTAGACACCTATTTAGCCTGCTCAGACACTAGAGACAGATACTAGAGCCTGCTCGCAGGCTATGAGTAACTCTATCCACCCAAAAAATCAGTCACCCTGACTGGATAGTGATGTACCCTATGGATAGCTTTATGCAGCTTTTGAACAACTGGGCCAGATATATAACTAAGGGTTGTTCAGAACTAGTCAATAATTTTTTAGCAATTACAGTCTGTGGCTGAAGTAAAGCCAAGAAAATAAATAACAACAAAATAATTTTTGCTCATATTTATTTATTAGACATTGCTGAAGTGAATTATTTCAATCATCATTCATAATATCTGGATTCCAGATTCTGGTTTTCGGTTCCGGATTCCAGATTCCAGATTCCAGATTCTGGATTCCAGATTTCGGTTTCCAAATTCAGTGTTTTAGGGTTGCCCCAGATGATGTATGTGCATATGTTAATCTTGAATAATCTGAAATTTCAGAGTTTAAAAATATCATATCATATCTGTGATGGTTCTGAGGTGGAGGGCTGTTACATGTACATGTAACATGTAAATGTCTCATGCACGATTTTCCACTTGTTATGATTCAGGTGCAAATAGTTTCTGTATCTGTTGATGTGCAACAATCTACACCAATATTTCAACCTAATAATGTACAGTGTATATTAATTAACCAAATTATGCTGTTTTTAGTTGACCAGTGCTACTACATAGTAATGTGATGTTGAAGTGCACAAATTTACAAACATGCCCAGTGTCAACTTGTCAAATATATGAACTGGCCAGACAGTGTAGATTACAAAATTCTCTGAAAGGTAAGGTGTTTCTTAAACATTAACTTGTAATTAATGATTTCTCAGACATTGTTTTCTTCAAGAAAAGATTAATACCCCACATGGAGGTTTTTTCTCTATTAGAGCTCTTGATTCCTGATACTTTAATTTGGAATTTCTAAAGACTGGCCATGAATGGGTGTTGGGTGTGAATATCTTCTGGAACTGCACATTCATTCATTGAGTAAGCAAGAACATCAGTATTTATCCTGACAAACTCTGATTTTCTTCTGGAAGCTGAACTCATATACAGTTGTACAGTTATATGTACAACCAAACAGCCTGGATGACCCTGTGATTGGGACTGTGCACATTGTTGTAACTTGCAATGTTCCAGTTTCTTGTTTGAAGCAAATTGCATTTGCTCTCGAAAGCAAGTCACAAAGTTCATAACAGTTATGTAAGTTTGCTTTGTATCTCAGGGCAGGGCCTGCCACTGTGAAAGTTGGAGTACCAACCCCTAGCATTTGATTCACTACTAACACTCAGTAAACAACTAACAATGAAGTACACTGTATATCAAAGAAAGGAATTACATGCCTGTTCCAGTCAGTCAATATATGAACAGTTTACAGATGAGCAGCGTGTATTAAAACATCAAAGATTTTCAAAGCAACCATATGGCCTGGTGAGATATTTCTAAGGAAATATAAATTTAAGGTCCTTATGATTGCTTATAGGCATTGATTTTTATTGTAAAAAATATCTTACTGAGTGTATTTTTCTTGTGTACTAATTGTTGTAGAACACAGAGATCACTGTTAAGACAGATATATTAATTTGTGAAAAGTTCTATAAACAAATGCATCTGGGAACAAATAATTTATCATGGATGCAGCTTCTGAGAGATCCCCAATATTAATGGAACATACACTGTTCATACATGTAAAAGAGTTCAGTAATTCATTACTTATGATTGTAATGCTTTGTTTGGTTTCTCTGTATTTACAGACAACTTGATGGGATTATAAATTCTGCACCAAGTTCATTGAATAAACTGACTTGGAAGTTCAGTTCTGCAACCCATCCTTTGTGTAGTAATATCATAGCTGCAACATTGTAACAGATACACTGCATTACATTATTAAGAAACACATATTAACTAATTATTTTTAAGTGCCTGTTAAATTAATCGGTTTTTCTTAGAGATAATTTACTCATGGTTTATTTAAATAATTGGCTTTTTGGCTTTAAAATGATATTTATTGAGCTTTTAAATCAATTTTGTGATAATCTGCATTGAACATGGCATAAATTGATATTTTGCCAACACACAAATGGAGAACTGGGTCTTAAGCAAAGTTGCAGGATTAGCATTTTTGTAGAAAGAAAGGGTTGAGAAATTTGTGACATTCTACAGACAGCCTTGCCATTCGCAATCTCCGATAAGGTTAATTTGTTCCATTCTGTTGTAGAAATAGTGTGCTCTAATTTATAAATTATTTTGATCTGTTGTTTAAATGATTGCCTTATAACCCCATGTCTGGCTTTGGTGCATGTAGGATATTGATGTATTTTTTATCCATTTTGCTGTAAATTATCTTAAGTGATGTGTCAATCAAAACATATCTTGGATATGCTGGGCTCTTCTGACAAATGTACCTATGCCTGATAACCTTGGAGTGCATTTGGTTGTGTAGTGCAGACAAAATATATGTACATAATATAATTTCCTCTTAGCTTACTGATAATTCTTGGTATAATTTAATCATAGCAAAATTAATTAATGGAACCCAATAACAGCTCTTGTAGTCCACAATGCCAGTCGAGAAAAAGAACAAATCACACTGAAATTGAATAATAAAATTATTATTAGAAGCCTATGCAAGTATTCATAACCAGCAAAAAAAAAATATCGTAATTACCATTCATGCAAGGGTGATTTTGCTTATTGCAAACCCTTCTAGCAGGAGTAGACTCCATACAATAGTGAAGATGGCTAAATGTATTTTGCGGACAAGTTAGAAAACAAAACTTTCCAACTTTTCACATATGTATACTGTTTTGGTATTTTTGTGAGATTACATTTGGTAGAGATTCAGGGACTGAGTATATTGTAACCACTGCATTTTAATCAGTCCCCACAACAAAAAAAATGTGTAAACTTCTTTTGTGTGGGAGTCCCCATGTTAACTAAGGAAGAATATAATGATTAATATCACTGCCTTGTCTTTCTGAATAAGGTAGGAAAGAACAAGAAAGGCCACCAAAAAGCACAGAAGACAGTTCTGTTATGTGATCAAGATTTTTGGTGGCATCCCAGAAATCCTTGAAATCATGGCTCTGTATTTCATAATCACACCATCTTTCACCTCGATCTGCTGATGTAATACTAGTTCCGGCTGAAACTATTAAATCATTCGCAATTTACCTCATACATGTTGGACTATTTTCATTAGTAACAACATTCCGAAAAATAACTGAGGAGCTCCGCTTTTAGGCTGGGCTAAATCTGTATATTATCAAAGAAAAAGGGGAAGTTTCCTTCGAGGCAAATTGTTAAGAATTTCAAAAAAATAAATAAATAATAACACAACAATAACAAAGAATATTAATACAATTTTATGACACATTGTCAGGTCAACGTTACGTATTAACACGCACTCACTGTGCCAATGAGTCTGCCTAATTTTATTATTTTTATCAAGATGAAAAGAGATGCGTAAAAAACTAATGACATGAACGTGTTAAGTGCATGACCATTGGAATTAGTATCGAAACTAGTAATATTCATTCAGCGGGTACAAGATATAGCGGAAATATTAGAATGAAACACCTACGGATATTGCTAGAGGCGACCAACGTTGTTGCTAATTATCAGCATATGAAACACTTTCATGTATTGTCTCTGACTAGTAAAAATCTCCACCAACAGATTTCGTATGATTTCTTGAATTGGCATATCCATAATACCGTTGAATTTTAATGTTTTTTAGTCGCAGCAATATCGCTAATTTAACATAAGGTAATGTTATTGTAAGTATAATTTTCAGAAGTGAATATTTACCAATGTTCACTTTGCCTTTGGCGGATAATTGTTAAATGTAATAAAGTACTGCTCCTTGAGGATTGACTCACTGTAACTAATTCAAATTACAAAAACTCTGTATACGAGTGACTGGTAAAAACAACGTTAAAATTATGATTGTGAATCCCGAATAATTCATGACGTTTTTCTCATTCCAATCCAGCAGTCTCCTGCTTTCTGTTATGTTGGTATCCCTGGTATCCACTGAAAGGCTGGGTCTCCTGGGACACCAGGTCGTGATGGCCGCGATGGCCGTGATGGCCGTGAAGGAGTCAAAGGTGACTGGGGCAACCCGGGAAAGACTGGACCCCAGGGACCTCCAGGAACTCCTGGTTTTAATGGAAAGAATGGCGCTAAAGGAGAACCTGGAATCCAGGGCCTTCCCGGCGAAAAGGGGCAGCGCGGAGAGAGTGAAACAAGTGTAATCCCTGGGACTCCTGGTGTGATGGCTTGCAAGAACTGGAAAGAATGTTCATGGAAAAACTTAGATGATGGCAAAGACCAAGGCCTGATCAAGGTGAGTTTTTTGTTTTAGCATTAAAACAAGTTAGTTCTAACTGATCTTTGCGACTAAACTATAACATATGATTATATCTAGAAAATGAACTTAACGGAACAAAAATTACGATGAGAAGAGAGGATGTGATCATATCTTGCTTATGCTGATTATTTTGTTTTTACAGGAGTGTTTGTTCACCAAGAACGTCTCTGACACATCCCTCCATGTTTACTGGACTGGCGTTCTAAGAGTCTACAACTGTGACAACTGCTGCAAACGCTGGTATTTCACTTCCAACGGTGCTGAATGTTCAAGCCCTCTTCCAATTGACGGTGTTATGTACATGGGGAAAGGTAGTGGTAAAAATATCCTTCGCGTTCGCCATATTGAGGGGCACTGTAACAACATCCACAAAGGCAATGTGCGCGTGGGATTCTGCGTTGGCAATTGTGCTAGTTATGGAAATGCTGATGCCAACACAGGCTGGAATTCAGTGTCCCGGATCTTTGTGGAAGAAGTTCCTAAACCTCAGGCTTAGATCTCGAAGTAAAACTTCCATTCCTGTATAAGCAGTTAAGATGGGACGGTGTTTAATTCTATATAACGCGCGGTTTGTCTGATTGCTGGGTGCGATTTTAAATTATTTTGACGCTGATGTTGTAGTTATTTAATTTATTAAATCCATTTTGAAATCACTGGTTATCCTTGCAATCTGATTGGCTTTCAGCAGTGCGATTTATTTACGAATCGCACTATTTTTTGCTCTAAATCGCATCTTTTTCTCAGCCAATGAGAATGGGATAGTAAAACAAAACAACCAATCAGATTTCAAGGTTAGTTTAAAGAAGGCATTAAAAATTCAGGAAAATGAAAGACAAAAAGCCATTGTGTGGCGAATTTTGTAACAATTATTGCTAAAACTTTGTTGTTGTTGTTTTTCAAAATTTTTGACGAATTCGATTAATTACAGTTTCTGAACGACGATTATGAGTTCCTTCAGGCTGAAGACCTATTTTAATGGAAGTTTCCAACATTCAGTGTTCATTTTGACGAATATTTTGGCGATTTTTCTTCAGCATCTGCTCAAGATCCGTCCAACAAAACATAAACAAACGAAAACCACACAACAAATTCAGGGCCATCTCAAGAAGGTAGATGTTTCTTGGTTTCCGGTTGTTTCGAACGAAGCAACACAAGAGCTTAACTTTGTCGCTGTGAATAAACATACGTAGTCAAAATACGCCCCGCTCCACAGAACAGTGAATGATGAACGAACGTCTTCCGAAGCTGGTGCCCCGCCATCTTGAAAATATCTTGAAAGAAACGACGCCACAAGAACTTGACAAGGTCTTGGGTGTTAAGTTCTACGCCAAGGTCACAAAAAGAAACGGAGATGATAACGAGCTGGAATCCCTTAAAATCACGCAGAGTGCCATTGAACGGTATTTAAAAGAGAAAAACTATCCACTGGGCATCGTGCACCCGAGGGAGTTTCACAACTCAAAAGTAATCCATCGCAGAATTACATTAGCTGCACCTTTAAATTCCTTCTCTAAAGACAACTAGAAGTCTCAGCTTCATCCACAGAAGAAAAGGAAGGTCTTCCATCATTGATTCAGGGGACGATAATTGAACTTTGATGTATGAAGTAGCCTGTTTTCGCTCTGACTTCAGAACTGCTTGTTTCTTTGTTACGCTCGAATGAGTTTTCGTCACATGACATCGTTTTGCATACTCAATGAGATGTGAAACCGTTTCCGGTTCCGCTATTTTAACACTGGCTTCTGAATCTAAAACTTAACGTAATAAAATTGTGCGATTTCGAAATGGATTAATAAAGTGGCAATTGAACTTCGTGTCGTGCAATTTTGGTCTGAAATCATACTTGTGATTTCATACCGAACGCGCGCTGCGCGCTCGTTCAATTTTGAAATCACGCGTATGATTTCAGACCAAATTGCACTCCATTTAGTTCAATTACCATTATAAATGACATGAGGAATGGCAGGGATATTTTTGTGTTCTGTTGTTGTGGTTTTTTCTTTGTTCTTTTTTCTTTCTTTTCATTCTTTTTCTGTTTGTTCTCTCTTTTTCTGCGCTGTTATTTTTGTGATGTCTTGATCACAACAAAGCTAACAACAGACCGAGAAAAAGAAAACAAAGAGAACAAGCTAAGTCAGTTTCATTGTTTTTCGAGTGAACTAAACAAAACAAAACTGAGAAATGGGTCCTTGTGTGTTTTTTTTTTTATGTTCATTTATTCTGAGTTTGAAGAGCGAAATATATTTCAAACTATCTCGGTTTACGGTTTTTACACAGTTTTTATATATTTACCTTTTATGTTTTAAGGTGATTTTATGCGCTTTGGATGTGGATATAGAAAAACGTCCTGTCTTCTTCTTTGTTTTTCCCGTTATTTCAACACATTTCTAACCACCGTGATTCAAATTTCACAGAGGAGTATTGAGGAAAAGACCCGACTAAGTAAACAAAAGTTATCAAATTTATGACTGATTAGAACTGCTTGACAGCACGTGTGATCAATATCGTAGTGAAACAGGACTGGATGAATAGTAAGAGAGTTAACCCGTATGCACATCAACCTTATTCCTAAGGTAATCCCGCTCAAGATATTTCTAGAAGCCACCTATGATAAAGCGCCGAATATGACAGCAAAAATATTAAAGAGCGCAGAGCAAGAATAAGCGTTGCATTCATTCACAATCCAGCGGCACTTAATTGAAACATTATCATGAGTCTAACTAAAAACCACGGGCAATAAAACTCAACCTTAACCAGCCTCGGAAAATTATTTCCTGGATGGATTACAGTGTTTTTCAGTTCGAGGTGGCGTAATTTTGTTGATAACAACTGTTTCATTGTTATCATCCACAAATGTTACAAATATTTGAAAAAGCAACGCCCTAAAATAAACGCCGCAACGTAACACTAAAAATATAAAGATCGCCGCGGCGCTCAAACTGGTATACACTTACGGTATATGAGTTACGTACGCAGTAAAGATGCGCCGAAACAACTACCGGGAACGTCAAAGTTAAGGGTGGAGCTATTTCAATATTGTTGATAGCTAAATCTTTAATCAAAGATGGCGATTTATAAAATGAAACGATAAAGAAATTTCCAAACATTAATAAGTTCACTCATTAGAGAGCTTAAGCAATGATGACGGCGACCTTGAGGACAACGCCTACTAAAAAGTAAATTTATAATTTACCGTCGAAATTTGCAATTGTCTAGATCTTCTTAGTGCGCCTATTGGTCTCAGAACTTGCTCAAGCTAAATATGTAAAGCCAGCGTTTAAATCCAAATGAAAATAAGAAAAATTAGCCGCCGTTGTTCGCGTTCTCCAAAATACGCAGCACTTAGTTGTTTTACGTTCATTGTTTATCGGCAAAGAAATGCACAGAGATTTATAACGCACGTGCACAGACATTGTTCTACTCATTTAATCTTTTTTTGGTGGCGTATTCTTTGCCGTCATGATTTGCTTAAGCTCTTTATTGACGTAGAAACCCACGACGCCCACACTAATAATAAAGCCCTAAAATAAGATGGTTCGTATTGGGAAAGATTTCGGCAGATAAGCTGCAAAATTCATCGAGTATGCGCAACCTAAAGATGTTGATATTAACAGTGGTTTTAACGGAGGGAAGTTTCTTGTGTAGTACGTCCGTGTGTATAATGAATTCATGATCAAGGCAATAAAGCGGTTTAATATAGACTGCCTTGTCATTGGATAAACTGATGATGAAGAACCATCAATCACCTGAAAGCTATAATATCAGTCAATGGAATAAAAAGTTTTAATTGTCAATCACTGTTTTGAAAACAATCTGACAAGGACAAACCAGCGTCGAAGAAAAAAATATCTTGCAGCGAGTCACCTTTAGCTTTTCAGTTTGCGACAAGAGGTGAGAAGTGAGGCCTCACAAATTGCAAGTTCATTCTTTTGACGTTTTTGGTAAAGTTAAACAGAATTCGAAGTCTTCTTTTGTTCTGACCTCGAATTTAACTTCAGGTGCAGACTTGGCAATCGACTTTGAGGAATATCTTCAAGGTAAACATTAAATGAGTACGCAAAGGACTAAATTGATCTTCATCTTTGTTACTGTCTCCTCTCTAGTACACTAGTATTCGTGACTAACTACACTTTGTCAAAGCAAAATATTTTAATGGATATGAGTATGAAAAGAAAAATAGTTTAATAACCTGACGATGCTTCTCTTGAATGGCACTGGGATACGATTGCTGACGTAAGACATGGACAGTCATGTGAAATCATCAGTTGAAAGTAACTACCGGGTATAAGTTTCTTGTGGCGGGTTTTCAAATATTTGTGTAATTAGAGTAATTACTTCCCCTTTGTTACGGGTAGACGTATTAATCGCCTGCTCCCAAGACTAGAAGTTAAAAGACTTGCACATAAATATACTTTTTAGTTCTTAATTAAGGATATCTGAGACATTTGACGGTTAACATTGGCTTGCTCATTTGACGGTTGACAGTAAAAATATTTTTTAGTAATTTGACGGTTGACGGTTAATTTTTTGGTCATTTGACGGTTGACGGTTAACCCATTGAGACACTCGAAGAGTCGATGTCGGTGTAGATTGCGGTCTAGTTCATGACAACGAGCAACAATTTTAATTTTCACTCGGCATACGTCTTCTGAAGGGGACACAAATTGATTCTTTCCTTTCCCCTTGGTTTTTTTCTTGTTTCATTCACTTGTCATTCTCGTTTAAAGTTTGCCGTCCTTATTTTCTTTGTCCAGCTTGAAAGGTTGGAATAATGGGTGATACAGTTGAGCTAATTTCGTTATGTATTTTAATTCACAGGTCACTACAGTGGTAAATCCTTTGAGTGAAGTACAGTTCACAGCCATGTCGAGTTTATCGATTATTTTGCTGATGACAATCTGTATTGCTACGGGAAACCTTGAGAGCAAACAAACCGGAGGTCAAATCACGGTACAGCCAGATACTGAAATAGCACTTTTATGGACCATTACTTCACTAAATCAATTCTGTTTTCAAAAAGCTATGAGAAATGGCTTTCTTGGTCCTTAACTACATGTTATAAGAAAATTGAAAGAAATTAAGAGCGGTGTAGGATTTCGTGGAAACCCCCAATTTCCTTTAACAATGTTGTAGCCTGAAACTAGTAAAAATGCCACTTTAGACCATTTTTGACTAAAGGGTAGATTTGATCCTCAATATACCTACAGCAGTTGACATGATACAACAGATCTTTACAGTTAAGTAAGACAGCACTTTTTCCGCGTTTACTTAGCCTCATCTAAACACGAGGAGAGTTGGGAGAATTCGAGACAGACCTACGTCTCAGGTTAACATAACTTTCGAGAATTTCCCAGCCACCCCCCCACCTTCCGAGTGTTTAGATGAGGCTATGTAAACAGGGAAAAAGTGTTCTATTGTTTTTATAAAATAATTCTCAAAAATACGCGCTAATTCTAAAGCGTCACAACTGTGTTTACATACTCTAATATAAACACACCTATCGACCAATGAGAGCGCGCGTAGTAGCTCAGTTATTTTATAATGTAACTTATAAGAGCACAAAGAATATTGTATATTCACTATTAGCCCCTTAACATGTTTACCATACCTTACAACTAAACCAAATTGTCGTTTTATTTGAAGCCATCTTCCTTCTGCTGCTCATGTCAGCCCGGCACACATGGCAAGCCTGGTACCCCAGGGTTACCCGGGTGTGATGGACGTGATGGTCGTGACAGGAATCAGGGACCCGTGTGAATGACTGGACCAGCGGGACCACCAGGACTGCAAGGAATAAGGGTAGAAACTGGTGTCCAGGGTCCTTGCGGACAAAAAGGGGAGCGCGGGGATGTGGCATCTGGTCTGATGTCTCATAGGAACTGGAAAAAGTGCGCATGGATAGACTTCAATGACGACAAAGACAACGGTCTGATCAAGGTGATTGATTTTTGTAGAATTTAAAAAAAAACTTTTATTTCATATCAGATAATAACACGTAGCTTTATCAAGCTCATTGAGCATGAGTTAGCGTTGTTTTTGGTGATAGCTAATCATATTGCAAAACATAAGGATTTATGTGGGAATGAAACGAATGTATTAGGAACTAGAAAATAGCAATAACTGACAATAAGAACACAATTCCTTTCTTCGTTTGTGTTTCATTTGCATTTTCGCGGTGTTTTAGGTCGTGTTAAGCGATTTCAGCGAGTCTTAATTTATCTCTATTACCCTAGCATCAAGAAACTATGAACAACTCAGTCTCTTGCCTAAAATACATAAATAATTTTATGATTATCATAGTTTCATGATCAGTTATCGATTCCTTTAATTTCTATTGTCTTTCCATCCTGTACAGGAGTGTTTGTTCACCAATAACTTCTCTGATTCATCTCTCTATGTTTACTGAACTGGTGCCCTAAGAATCTACAGCTGTGACAACTGCTGCTTACGCCGGTATTTCACTTTCAACGGTGCTGAATGTTCAGGTCCCCTTCCAATTGATGGTGTTTTGTTCATGTATAAAGGAAGTGGTAAAAATCCCAGTCGTGTCCGCCATATTGAGGGGCACTGTAACCACATCCACAAAGGCAAGGTGCGCGTGGGATTCTGGGTCACTGATTGTGCTGGATTCAGTGGACGTTATGACGCCTACACTGGATACAATTCAGTGTCACGGATCTTTATGAAGAGGTTCCTAAACCCCAGGCTCAGATCTTGATACAAAACTTCCCTTCGTGCAGAAAGGCGGATGGGACGGTGATAAATTGCTTTATCATATATTTTGGGTTTCTGTTAATTTCTCCATGTGCTCTGTATTTTTGCAGATGTTAAATAAATGGCAGAAAGATTGAAAAAAATGTTGTTGCTGGTCTGTTTCTTCATTCTAGATTTGCAAATTTCGTCGATTGGCGTCAACGAAAAATGCGATAGGTCACATGTTAGCTGCAGCCTCACGCCTTCCTGTATTAGTTGTAAGAAAATTTATCTAATGAAAAAAAAAAAAAAAAAAAAAAAAAAAAAAAAATCAAATGTGTCATTCTTTTCACAGCTAATCAATGGATTCCACCTTGATTCTACGCTGTGATCCAGGTCGATTTTAAACTTCATCCAACTAAAAACATCTCATTTCTGGGACTAGATTAATGCTCTACCTAGTCTTTTAGAAGCAAATAGCACAAGCAGGGCCCTGGGAAAAGATGGTGACGTCATATACATGCTTTGACACAACCTCATTCTTCCTCGAGATAGAGAGAGGACCATGGGAACGAGACTGGCTTTGGCAATGTCACACGTCATTGTGAAGAATAAGTCTGGGTACTAAGCTGATGACCTCATCAGGATGCGTAGATTGATAAACGATCTTAAAATTAACTAAAGGTTCTGATTTTACTCTGTAGTATGAAAATAGCGCAAGTATTCTCCAAAATACTACGGTCAATCGTCAATAGACAGATGAAAGGCAATGATGCGAAGGTATGAGAAACTTAATCACTTTTTAATTTTGTAAAAAGGACAAAGGCACAGCAGGAACTTGTACGTAAAAAGGTGACATCACTTATTGAATAAGATAACTTCCTGATTCATTAACAGTTCGAGATTATTAGTTTCAAATGTGAAAATACACCAAAGTAAAACGAAAACTAACAAAAGATACGATCTCAGAAAAACTGTGAACATCTGCGAAGTGAAATACTACTGATCGTCTAATTGTTAAGGGCTTTTGTTGGTTGGTTAGTCTGAAATGCTCAATCCTTAGTACACTAACACGGTAAGCTCTCGACAAAATTACATTTCTATAATTCCCAATAGCAACAGAGTCAAGATGTGCGCAGCAAAATGGACATTTGGATGTATTATAGCGGAGCTCCGGCGGCCCGAAGGGCCGCCAAACGGAGCCCCATACTCATATAGGAGAGAAAAGGAAACCCATGAGTTGATTTTCGCATGGTCATCATGGCTAGCAGTATTGCTCGTGGACGCGTACGCACGACGGCGACGACGACGGAGTCGCGCAACATGGCCGCCATACTTCAAATAATAGGTTGACAGAGACATGCAGTCTTGTTTACCGTGTACTTCTTTGATATTGGACATCCATGTTATGATCAATTGACACCTGTCAAAACAAGGTATCCGCTGACCAGTATCACGTGACCATATCGCGGGCTCAAGTTTACAGCTTATCGAGGTCGCGTGTTTTTTGAAGTTGACCGCTGACCAAGTGCTGGTTTTTGATTGGATTGCGGGCTCATCTCAGGTTAACTTGTTGAAAACAGGGCAGGATTGTTCGGAAGCCGGTTAACGCTAACCAGGGATTAAAAGTTAACCGAATTATAACTTTTTCTATACAAATGTTTTTTGGCTGCTTTGTTTTGTGTATACAGTGATTATTAAAGCTCAAAACAGAAGGCCAAACAATATACAGAGAACCGCGCCGCAAAGCTACAAAACTGAAATCAAAATTCTACCTTTCTCCTGGGTTATTTGACTCTGAACAACGCGGCCCAGGAGCTACGCTTTTAGGCTGGCCTAAATCTATATATTAAATTTGAACATCGTGGAATTGGTAAGAATTTGCAGATGACTGATTAATAGAACGTTTCTCTTAGGTGTCGCCTTAAACGGATAAACTTTTGGCTTTAGCTATTAAAATAACTGCGAAGTTTGAGAACATCGAAATTCATAAATGAAAGGAAACTCAGCAAGTTTAAGACTCCCAACCGACGAGTACTTGTCTTAAATGAAAAATCCAACAACAATTGAGTATAGGCACGTAAAACAACCGGTTAGTTTGAGAAGGCAATCAATATTTACAGATATTCACAAATCATAAGGTTATCCGGCAAGCGTAAGTTAATTAGCAATTTTCCTTAACTGATTAACAACAGTATACTAAATCAATGCTGCCCGGAAAGCTAACTAGAAAGAATAGTCTCTTTTCCATCGCAAGGAAAGTCATCCCTGTACCAAAACATCGAAAAAAACCTTGTTTAGCTTTTGTTAAGTGCTACAAATCGAGAAAAGGGCGCCGGCGTTCATAACATAATTTGGTTCAAAATGGCCTATTGAGGCGCGCATCGCCCCAAAGATGTCGTAGTACATGTTCACCGGGGGACGGGTGATCGGGTGTTTTGTTTCGTCGGTACAGATGAAATGGAAAATATGCGACTCAGATTATAAAACGACCTCAGCTCTCGGTGAAAATTTAACGATTTCATGCTTTGTGGGTGATAATATTTAAGGCACTCAACCAGTCAGAATCAAAATTTTACTATAAATTTGATATGATTTTATTCTATTATTTACGTATACCGGTTAGAGATCGAGAATGAATTCGAATAACCCAGACTCAATAATAGATTCAATTTCTAGAGCGCAGCCAAAGCGTTACTTGAACGGGAGAAAAAGAAGAGTTAACTTTCTGATGATTCATCGAAACTGAATATTTTGCATAACTCGGTATCTTGACTCAACTGTGTATTTTAATGTGGCAGCTGCCCGCAGGATTGAAAGAAAAAAAATTACAGAAACTATAATTCCCTGAAATTACAATTGCAAGGGTACACAAAGCCTAGTGAGGCTAATAGATTTGCCAGAGTCCTACTGACCGGTGATTTGTTTCGTAAAAAGAATCCGTGTATTTGCAAATAATTAAAAAAACAGATAAAATAAACATTGCAACAGTTAACTGCGTTAAAATGAAATTATGAAAAGAACATGTTCAATTGTATTTGATGCCATGTTTAATGATTCAAATATGGTAAAACCTTTAAACAAACAAACCCGTGAGGGTGAACAATCCTCGTCACTGACTAAGATATTTGATTGTCTTTGAACGTCAAATTTTCTTTGATAAACTGTAAACTTTTAGGACACTTTTTCACGATGTCTTTCATATAATGCAGAGGTGCTATTGTCATTGACAATATTGAGCAAAGTTTGGAACGACCTGAAGGCGAATTTTTTCGACAACCAAGTCAAAATCGTCTGTGTTGACAAGCAGAAGAAAGCAAGAGTTCTTAATTCAAATTCTTAATTAAAAGTAAAAGAAAGCAATTACTCTTGAAGTGCCAGCATAGTTAGGGCTCTATTAATTTGAAAACAATTAATCCTTACGCTTTCAGTGTTAAATCAAAGTGAAAATAATGAGACTGGATTTTGTCGACGGAGAGACTGCAGCTAAAAGTTAGTTTAAGTAAAGCTACGACTGAAAGCACATTTCGTCCGGTTACATTTATAAATATTTATTCGACCCTTGTTATGGCAATTCATAATTTTTCCTTTCCGCTTCGCTATTATAGTAAGATTATATTTTCAATCTAATAGATGCCGTATAAAAGAAAGATTTTATTTTGCGACATTTTTCTTCACACATTTGCCTACTGATGTGATTTCAGTTTTAGCGAGCTACTAGTCAGGCCGCACTTACAGAGTCAAGTAAATAAATAAGTTGTAGATACTAAAAGAAAACATTTAAACTGGGCACAGGGGCAAACCGCTACCAGATTTGGCTTGTTTGGCCCTTGATTATTTCCTTTAGGGGCCCCTGACTTTGCTAATCGCTTTCCAGTCTCTTGGCTGTACAATTTTTTGCTCTGACTGGAAGAATTAATTACATTGCAGTGGAAATGCTGTTTTGCAAAACTAGTGGAACACGTTTGTAAAACTTAGCCAATTTGTTATATTAATTTAGAGCCTTTAAATATACGAATGATAATTCATTGGTATCAGTAAGATAGATGCAAAAGTACTTGACTACTGGCTAATGTGGCTTTATATTCTCAGATGTGAGCTAGACAAGATTTTTCAACCTATCAAAAGTATACATGGAGATATTAAAAGATGGTTGCCGACAAAATGTTAGCTTTAAATTATAATTGCTTTTGTCATAGAATGCATGGATTGGCCGAATGCGTTTTTCAGCAGAACTCGTGTTTATATCGTTACCATTAATTCTAAAAAAAAAAAAGAAACAAAAAAGTATCTCAGTTCTCCATATTTAGTAGAAAAATACTTTTCAATTTACTAGGTGTCAATTTTGCGAATGGTCTTTTTATTTCAAGGGAAGAGTCTGTTTCTAACAAGCACAAACGGAAAACATTAACACAGCCGACGACATTCGATGAACTCAAGCGAAAAATTTCTTCTCTACGTTAATTGTTTGAAGCCTACATTTAAAAATAATACTAATGTTAATTGCCTTTGAATGGTATTGAGCAAGAAACCCCTTACGTTTATTAACTAATACCAGCGGTTAACTTAATCTAATTTTGCCCAGCCATCGCCAGTTTAACTTATCAGTGATGTATATCAGAGCAAATTGAGGTTTCCTTCCAAGCAAATTGTTAAGAGTTTCCAACAAAATATTAATATCATTTTATGCTACATTGTCACTCGCACTCACTGTGCGAATGAGTCTGCCAAATTTTATTATTCTTATCAAGATGAAAAGAGACGCGTAAAAAACTAATGACATGAATGTGTTAAGTTGCATTCAGCGGGTACAAGATGGAGAGAAACTACTAGAATAAAACATTTATGGATATTGCTAGAGGCGAACCATGTTGTTGAAAATTATCAGCATGTGAAACACTTTCATACATTATCTCAAGATTCAATATTGTGGTGAGCACAAGTACACCTCAGGCGAGAAGAACGAGAAAGTTTGATTTGCGCCCAACTCGTACACCTGTAAACTTTCTATTAGACCTCGGTTAGACCTCAGGTCCAGTACAAAATTTCATCAAAATTTTGATGTTTGATATTTATTTGAGAAATATATCGTTTTGATTCTTTCAGTAATTTACGAAACGTGCACGAAAATTAATCTATAGAAACTATAATTCCAGAAGTAAAAATGTTCTCTTGGTTAACAATAGAGTCCTTACCATACAAATATTCAGTACTGTTCTTGAAAAGTTCGGTTTCACAAGTAATTGTGTAAAGTAAATAAAGAACAGTAGTGTTCATAATATGTTTGCGTGAGACTATTTTTCTTTTTGACAAACAAGTCAAGATCGTCAGTAACATACATACATACATACATACATACATACATATATTTTTGATGAGGCAGGTCTGCGTCTGGCAACCCAGAGGGCTGGTGTGGACCTGCCATAAAATATATACCTAGAAACTAAAATCTAAAATTATTAAAAATACATCGTTAGGATTCAAAAGCTACTAAAAGATAATTTAAAATGAATTAAAATTTACATTTCTATTAAAATTAAGTATAAAAAGAGTGTTTTAAAAATATAAAAATGCACTATTCTTAGATTTAATAAGGCACGCCTCTTTCTCGAACTGTATTTGGTCTGACGTTTTTGAGGCTAGTTTAAGTTTTTCTTTAAAAAGCTGAAGAGAAGTAACGTTTCTTATGAATTTTGGGATGGAATTCCACACTATAGGGCCTCTATACCTAATGCTATTTCTTCCGAGTTCACTATGATAACATGCTAGCGAGAAGTCATTCGAGCGCCTTAATTTGTAACTAGTCTCATTTGTGCGAGTTCCAAGTAGGGCCGTAAGCTGCTCCGGTAGAATATCATTATGCACTTGATACATTATCGATGCGAGCCTCCGCTTGTAGATGTAACTCAATGGCTTCCATTTAGCCCTTTTAAGGGCGTCACAATCAGGAGTTCCACTAGGGAGTTTATGGATTAGTTTTGCAGCTTTTATGTGTAAATGCTCTAGGTCATTAAATGAAGACAATGAACAGGATCCCCATACGGCAATGCAGTAGGTTATGCTTGGAACAATGCCTTTGTAATAGATTTCTTCAAGAACACAGGTAGGCAGTCCTTTCATAGACTTTAGGAATTTTAGTTTTCCTCCAAATTTAGAGTGGAGCATTTTAATTTGAGGTTTCCAGTTCAAGTTGTGGTCAATTACAACACCCAAGCAGGTAGATTTGGAGGTGAAATATATGTATGAGTTGCCAAATATCAGTGGTCTCATAGGGCCGACAAATGCGTGTTTGCAGATTAACATTGCTTCCGTCTTGCCAGTGTGAACAGTCAAGCGATTTTGGTCGCACCAGCTTTTAAAATCAATTAATATTCGGTTTAACGCATCCACTATTTCTTCAACCTCCCTCCCAATGTAATACACGGTGGTGTCGTCGGCAAATATATGAATAAATCCGGTTGCGGACGAGTTGGGTAAATCATTTGCATAAATTGCAAAAAGTCTAGGACCTAGGAGGGAACCTTGAGGGACCCCAAAGAGGTCTTAACTCAAATCCTTGACAAAAACAAAACTGATTATTGCTCTTTTTTTTCAATCTTCAAGGACAAGATTCTTGTTGGACGAATCGCCAAGGGTAAAAAGTTGTCATATCGCTCTCACTGTTTTAGAAAACACTGCAAGGTTCATTCCAATAAAACTCCGCAAAATCTTAACTCTGAGAAAAAACGTGATATTTGTTTAATACAACGTAACAGAAAATTAAAATGGTACTTTTTCTTATTGAATAAAAACAAAACAACTGTCATCAACATTATCCGTGATGTAATTTACTATTGAAACAGCTCGAGTCATGGTCAACAGTAAACTGGTCCGAACACGAACCAAAGTCAACACAAAGGTTAAAAACTCAATTGCACACGCAACTTACTTATCATTCCTTTACAGTGAGTTGTTCAACAGGCACTTGGACAGCAACGCAATCCTTCGAGCTTAGAGGTATGGTACTTTCCTGTAATTTTCCTTCTCCCGCCGACTAAATTAAATAGTTTCTCAATATTGTAATGCCACCAAAATATTTCAAGGCTCTTGGCAAATTAGGGAAGTTTTGTCAAAACTCTAAAATCCAGAAAAATTATTCGATGCCACTCTAAAATTCAAATAGAAACAGGTCGCGAGTAGAATACCTTCTCTATAGTTTAGATGGCTTTATACATTTCTCCACTTGGCCGGGATTTCTCAAATTTAAAACCAATATTGTGAATTTGCTAAAAAAAAATGGGAAACATTCACCCGCGTTATTATTTTGCCCAAGTACAAAAAGCACCTGCATGAGAAAAAATGCGTATTGTTTCTTTTCAAAACTAGCACTATCATTTCAAAATTCGACAGAGAGAAGAAATTTGTCCTGATTGAGAGATATGATATTTAATTAATTTTCGCAGTATTTCTACTGATATCAGAAACACAAATCCGATTTTAGTAGAAGCTAGTAGTCGACTTGAAGTACAGCTTTCAGAGAGTTTGAATGTCCCCGTTACTAAACTAAAAAAGCATCACTTGACCAAAGTTTCAATTTAAAGTTGTGAAAAGAAAGAAAGCGTTTTCACTTCGGAAAATTCCGCTATAACTTTTTAAGACGGAGAATAACGTCTCTTTCGTAGAATTTGCCTTTAACTGCTAGCCCCACTTAAATGTGCACTGATCTAATCTTTGTAAACGTTTTTCCGTAGCGCGATCGTGAAGAACTAAGAAAATAATGGCCTTCATTTTACATAAAGTCTCTGTGATGTCCTTGTTGTCCCTGTCTGTGATGTTTTTGCTGATGTACTCTACCGCAGCAAATAACAAAACCAATCAACCGTCGTACAAAATGGTGAGTTATTGCGTTATGTGTTATGTTGATTCCTGGTAAGAGTAAAACGACATTTCTTTGCAAATATTGATTCAACTTTGGAAATTACAGATGCGTCCACGTTGTCCTATTTATAGCTTTGATTGACCTGAAACTAGTAGAGCCGCGCAAACAATCTGGGCTTTCCTTGATGATAGACTACAGTATTTTCCTTCCTCGCATTAAAACTTATGAAATATTGCAACCAAAGCAAGGGGAAATGCAGGGACCTGGTTCTAGTAGGAAGAAAAATTAGGAAGTATAAACTTTAGAAGCAAGAAAAAGTCTCAGTAAAATTTAAGCCTCCATGAGTGGAACAAAGTATTTTGTGACTAGTAAAAGATAACTGAAATCTCCAACAACAGATTTTGTAAGATTTCTTGAATTGGCACATCCATGATACGGTTAAATTTTAATTCTTTTTAGTCGCACGAACATGGCTAAGGTGATATTTATTGATATAGTAAAGTACTGCTCCCTAAGGATTGCCTCACTGTAACTAATTCAAACTACAAAAACTCTCTATACGAGTGAGTGATAAAAACAGCGTGAAAATTTATAATTCTGAATTCTGAATAACTCATAACCTCTTTCTCATTCTAATCCAGCAACCTCCTTTCTGTTATGGTGGTATCCCTGGTATGCACGGCAAGCCTGGGTCTCCTGGGGCACCAGGTCGTGATGGTCGTGATGGCCGTGAAGGAGTCAAAGGTGACCAGGGTAGCCCGGGAAAGACTGGACCCCGGGGACCTCCAGGAACTCTTGGTATCAATGGAAAGAATGGCGCCAAAGGAGAACCTGGAGTCCAAGGCCCTCCCGGCCAAAAGGGGCAGCGCGGAGAGAGTGGAACAAGTGGAATCCCTGGGACTCTTGGTGTGATGTCTTATAAGAACTGGAAAGAGTGTACATGGAAAAACTTGAATGACGGCAAAGATCACGGTCTGATCAAGGTGATTGAGTTTTATAGGTGACGTTTTTGTAACAGATCATTGTGCACATGATTTATACACTGACAAAAAGGACACCATCCCTTTTCTCCTTTGCGTTTCATTTTCGTGGTGGTTTAGGTCATGTTAAGCGCTATCAGATAGTTTTAATTGATTTCTATTGCCCTAGAACACATAAATACTTCTGTGAATATTGTCGAGTGAATGTTTCCGCTTGATCAGTTATCGATCCCTTTAATTTCTCTTCTGTTTTCCATTTTCCACAGGACTGTTTGTTCACCAAGAACTTCTCTGACACTTCCCTCCATGTTTACTGGACTGGCGTTCTTAGAATTACCGGTTGTAACGGCTGCTGCAAACGCTGGTATTTCACTTTCAACGGTGCTGAATGTTCAGGTCCCCTTCCAATTGACGGTGTTGTGTACATGTCTAAAGGAATTGGTAACGATCTCCTTCGCGTCCGCCATATTGAGGAGCACTGTAGCAACATCCACAAAGGCAAGGTGCGCGTGGGATTCTGGGTCGCTAATTGTGCCGGATTCAGTGGAAGTTATGACGCCTTCACAGGCTGGAATTCAGTGTCCCGGATCTTCATTGAGGAAGTTCCCAAACCTCAGGCTTAGATCTCGAGACAAAACATCCATTCCTGCAGAAAAGGCGCATAATGGAACAGTGATAAATCGCTTAATCATATAACGCGGGGTTCCTGTGATTACTGGGTGTGTTGTGTAATGGTTTACGTTTTCTTTTTTTTAAATAAAATGCAGGAGGATTGATAAAGAAACATTTGTTTGTTTGCATTTCCATTCTGTTCTCTTTCCTCATGCAACAGAAAGCCAAGGAATCTCTTATTCAGAATTTAAAAGCTAGCGATAGCAAGAAAATTGGACAACGCTAACACCCTAAGGAAAAAGTGTGGTCTGTTTGATATGTAGGTTTTATTATGCAGTTAGCGTTTTTGAGCGGGCAAGATGAACCGAATCCTGGGCTGTGATTGGCTACACAAGCGTGAAAGATGGCGCTGTCTTGCCTGTTCGGAATTATTTACCCGCTGTGTCCCGCAAGAAAATAGTGATCTTTTTCCATATGATAAATCCTTTATTGACCAAACTTGTT
>NW_028301558.1:7820000-7922500 GCF_042242905.1 Orbicella faveolata | reverse complement strand
AAGTCAAAATATTCACCGCGTCAACAATATTGAGGGCCACTGTAACAACATTCACAAAGGCAAGGTGCGCGTGGGATTCTGGGTCCCTAATTGTGCCGGATACTGTGGAAGTTATGACGCCTACACAGGCTGGAATTCAGTGTCCCGGATCTTTATTGAGGAAGTTCGTAAACCTCAGGCTTAGATCTCGAGACAAAATATCCATTCCTGCATAATCACCTAATATAGGACGGTAATAATTAGCTGAAATAATTAGCGAGAGGCTCGTTGTCACTGCAATTTAATTAACTTTATGTTTGCTGGTGTAAAATAAATCGCAGGAAGATTGACAAAGAGACTGGTGCTTGTTTTCAAGCTATTCTTGCATGACCTGCTATATATATGTCTATATGCTCAACGTTGAACAACAAAGCCAACCAAATTGCTAAAAAAAAAATGTGACGGTTTTACAAAATTGGTTTTGCATGAGAACCATATGCAAAGAAACTCCAACTGACCAGGAACTCTACAAAATTTTCGAAAATTACAAACATGACCAAAAATGTGAAAAAAAAAAAAAAAAAAAAAAATGCACTGGCTTTAAAGCTTAAGTGAAAACACGAGCCCAACCCTTAATTTATGTTGAGATAAATGATGGAATGAGTCAAATGGAATTCAAAGAAGGCTTTCATTCCTAAGAATTGCTATAATTACAATACTTGTGATACTGCGCAGATTACCAAGCGACAAAAGAATTCCACAAGGCCAATACAACAATTGGAAAGGCCAAAATATCAAGAAAAATAAACAGATAAAGAGAATCACCTGAAAGAAGATAGGCTAAAACAATGGAATCAACAATGCGCGATTCAATAAAGGACCTAAAATAATGAAGACCACGAGAGCAATAACAGTACCAGAGACATTCCAATCCAACCTAAAACGCTTCTTAACCCGCCAAAGCAGGCTTTACTTTTAATCCTGTTTTTATTAAATAATATCAAGTAAACCTTCATAATTCGCCCCATATCCGAAATTCGCAACTATCTAGATCTATTTAGTGAGCCAATGGCTCTAGAAACGTGCTCAGGCTAAATATGCAATGACAGCGTTCACTTCCAAATGGAAATATGAAAAATTAGCAGTCGTCGTTCGCGTTCCTCAGACTACGTAAAACGTAGTCATTGTCTACTTGCACAAATCCCATAACACACCTCTTTTAACACCCCAAATTTTGCGTAATCATTGTTGGCAATTTCTCCTGGGACATGAAGATGTCCCAAGAAAAATCTAAGACAATGCCTATGCAAATTTTTTGGGGGTAAAAGAGGTGTATTATGAAATTTGTGCAAGTAGAGAATTCCACGTTCTTGATTTGCAAAAGACGGCAAAGAAATGTACAAAGATCTATAACGCGCGTTCACAGCTATTGTTTTGCTAATAAAACCTTTTGTTAGCTGACGTTCTCGTTGCCGTCGTCTTCGTCGTCTTGGCTTGCTTGATTTCCCTTCTACAGGGCGAGGAACGCAAGTACTGTACTGGACTAATTTAGCACGAGCGACATTAAAACTAGAGTGGTTCTCTTGCTATTTCAGTTTAACCCCACTCTCCTCCTAAAAGGCTTCAATTTTTTTTCCGGGTGGGGAGTATCCACTGAGTAATGTAAGTGCAGACGCAGGGTTACGGTCCATTCGACTTTGTGTCTGCACTAACTTCGCACAGCCGATTATATAACGAACGTTCGAACCTCTTTGAAGAAGAGAGGTTTAACCCATGCATATGTTCGTTTTCAAATGCAGACAAATGACTTCACAAAGCCGGCTTTCTCGAAATATGATTGCCTGGGATTTTGGAGAGGAGTCAAAGTAAAGAAATTGTGCAACTTTGTTTCCAGGGCTTTACCCTTAGAGATTGGCAGGGGGAACGAGCTTGGAAATTGTGGTAAATAAGCTGAAAAAGAGATGTCTGAAACGAGCAGAGTGATTAATTTCAAGAGAAGTACTGCTTTATTGTGCTGCCTTATATAACTAAAGGCATATCCGTACCACGCGGTCAATGATTAAGAGATTAATGATTGGCCGTTTTTATACTAGAGGAAGCATTATCTGTCCAGAAGGATAATGCGTCCTCGCCGTTTTTATACTAAAGACGCATTATCTGTCTGGAGGAGCTTGGGCAAACATTTGTAGTTCGTCTGGTTGAGCGTCTCTAGTATAAAGGCGGGCACAAGACGTATTATGCGTCTAGAGGAACTCTCGAATCTCTCGAAGCGCGTCGTTCAAGGCGTATTTCGAAGAATAGTTTGTTTAGACGCATAATAAGTCTTGTCCCCGTCTTTATACTAGAGACGCACATCCAAACGAACTACGAATGTTTGCCCAAGCTCGTCCAGACAGATAATGTGTCTTCAGTATAAAAATGGCAATTAAGGTTAAGTGACTGATGTGAAGTTTATTTCGCCAGCACTCTATTATGTCGCAGAAGATTTCGTCCTGCTTTGCTTATCTTTGTTCTTTTTTTTAAGGATTTATGATCATTCAAATAAACGATTTGCTGTTGTTTCTTGGAATTTGTAAAAAAGAAGACAAGCGCCTGTGCGTCACAAAACCAACTCCGTGACGAAAAGTTATTTTGCGTCACGTTTGCCCTGAGATCAGTGGCCGCGGCAGCAAATCTTTTATTTCCTCTGATTGTAGATTTGACATAGTCAACTTTTCCTTTAAACACCTCAACAACAAGAAGGAATTAGTTAATCCTTAGAGCAAAGACGCAGTTGTAGTGTGGAGCTGTTCACGAAGGGAGAAAAAAAGAGAAAAAAAAAACGTGAGTGCGCGCGAAATTGTAGCCGCGAACACCTGTCCTCGCCCCGATCACTTTGCTCTCCGAATTCTTGTTTCGCGCTCGCCGGAATTTTTTTCCGCCCTCGCCGGGAACCTGTTCGCAAGCTAGAGAATCTGGAGTCACGTGCGTCATGCCACGCAAAAAAAAAACCAAAACAAAAAACATACCGTTTAATGCTGACTCTAGAGATGAGCAGTTTACTTCAAGCCATACCGAAAATCAGTTATTCTGCAAATCGGCGCGTTTCCCATCCACAGTTGACGGTGAGTAAAGTTGACAATTATGATTAATTAACAGGAATTGTTTACATTCTATGCTCAAGTTGTGTGAACCGAAAACGCAGTCAAACAGAACTCAAATATATTCACCACAAAATTACAAACAATTCACTTATAACTGCAAATATTCGCAGTATTTGCACTTGAACGCGTGGAAAGATAAATGATTAGAGCGTTTAATAAGAAACACGCGGTTAATGTCGGAGAAAGGACTGAAAAGTAGGCATCATATAAAGAGGCAATAGAAATAGAAAAATAATTTATGTCATCTTCCGCCAACCGTTTTGCGGGGTTTATTTCGCATGAAGACTCTGGCCTACTCATAAAAGGTTTTGACATTTACAGTCGCTTCTAGTAGTGTATCCTTTATAGAGCCTTTTTTTTTGCATTTGACGATACAGCACGTCCGGTGGGAAATTTTCTTAAACTGCTCAAGCTCTGAGGATTGCGAGAAAAGCACTTCCAGGCCTGCTGTTCAGTTGAGCGGCAATTAAATCTCCATAGAGGTACTGAAAGTATGTTAAAAAATATAACTATCTGTAAAGCAATCATACAAAAAGTCAGCATTTTAGCAGGACTAACAAAAAACGAAGAAACAAGCCGCCGTTTCTGCTGAACAACATTGTTCGTATAAAATTTGCTAAATTTATTCAAAACGTGTTTTGTCGGGAATACTATTATTACACGAAGGCAAAACAACTTCACAGTGATGGCTAAGACCGATTTTTTTTTCTCTACTTCGTTATTCCAATTAATCACAGCCAGTTTGATTAATCCAATATTCAGCTTCACTTCTTTTTACCCAGTTCTGTTATTGTTTAGAGATTTGGCGAGATAAAATGTTACTACTATACAAAAGGTAAGTGACTGCAAAATAAACACGACGTTATATTGTTACGCTAGATCATAGAGTGCGGTTTTGAATGTCCGTCCGGCATAAATATTGAGTTTCTAACAGGGCCTGAAACCTATTCAGTTTGTCTAGGCAGTTTATTTGCACTTTAAACTCGTTAAACATCGATTTGTCGACAAGTCTTCGACAGCTAAGCCGTATCGTCTTTATGTTTGCGCGGTTGGTCTCTTTTTCCTAAGGCTATTTTACATACCGTTGTTATTAATTTTATTGTTTAATCACAAAACTTGGATTACAGAAGAGGCCAAACTCGGCTTCCACTTAATAGCAGTTGATATAAGAAGATATCACTGACAGAAATGGCTCAGACCTTCGCATACTGGCAGAAATTGAACTGTGAGACATAGTTTTAGAAACAAGTGTTTTTCGGTGTAATTGAGCCTCATTATCATTTAGACAGCTTCAAAGATTACCAAATTAAACCCTTTTGTTTAAGTGAAAACCGAGGGCGTAACATTTAGCGTCGATGTCGGAATCATCATGATGTGTCTGGTGTGGACACACTGACTGGTTTCTATTAAATTCGAGAATCTTCCACCGCTTAATTTTCTTTGTGTTGCGGAAATTAGCGATTAATTTTCATTTTTATCATGGTTTTAAAAGGTTCATTGACACGAGAGTTCTACCATTATCAAATAATAATGCATCAGTTGCCTTAGAAGCAGTAGTGACAAGGAACTTAATCTATCACAAAATCATGCCTTGTTTTGCTTTCAAAAATTTGTACCAACTTTCAAAGCTAAATTCATGATATTCATCAGTCATACAAGATGACGATTGAAAGGCTTCATTTCATTGGACAAATAGTCTACAATAAAGAACATTTTTAGCGAATAGTACTTCTTGCTAGAATAAAACCATGAGGCTATTTTAAAAATGGTTATTAACTCATTATTATTTCACAAACTTGTTTTATCGAGATTCACTTTAGTCGTGTTCTAAACAGCAACAAGACCAGGGTGACTTGGCTGACAGTGTAAGCTACTAAACTGATTTTCTCTGCGTTTAGATTTGATTCAAAATGAAATCTAACATTTCTCTCTACTTTCTTATTGTCGGCACATTTCAAGACGCGCAAGTTGACTAGAAAGGTGAGTGACTGTTTTACAAATGGTTTAAATACTGTCTGACTGTCAGAGACGCATTTTTTGTAGCCATGAATGTTCTAACCACAGATAAAGCGCTGTTTGCTGAAGCAATTTCAGACACTAGCTCGTCTCGTGTAATATCGTGCGATACCACAATGCAGAATTTTTTAAACAGCCAGTTCTGCTCTTTTTCTGTTGATATAAAGCAACTGACTGGAAATTGAAAATTTGAAATTGTTCGTTTCTTATTGTTTAATTCACTTGCCATCACGTTTATTGTTTTTATTGTGGTATCACTAATAGAGCGCAGATTTTGCGGGAAACTTTCACTTTCAGTGAACTGAAAATTTATGTTCAAAGTTCTTCATGATGTAAATTCAATCGTTATTTATTGATGTTAGTGGTGGATTTATTTCAATCTTTTTCAGGAGAAAACCTGTCGATCAATCAAAACATCAAAAAACACCTAGTTTACAAACTTATAAAAAGGAAAACGGACCAATTAGATTTATTTCAAGCTTTGTCGTTTTCACTCATTGAAAAATTCGTCCAGTGTGGCTACATGCAGGTTGTAGATGTGTGATAATGACTTCAACATAGTTTTCGAGATTAGTTTCCTTTACTGACTGCTAAAATTATTGTTTTTAGTTCATGAGGATTTGAAATATGGACAGCATTTAGACATTATGTGCGGAAGAAAAATCATAGTTGACGATATCTGTTTTCATAACTGTGGATGTTGATTATTCATTCAAGTTAAAGAATCGAGTGGTACATCCTGAATTCCTTGCTATGTTTGTGTTATGTTGCAAAAGTCCGTTATGTTTTGTGTCGAAATAAAAATGCGCAAATTTTCTGAAATGAGGAAAGAAAATTATACATCAAAGTTATCAACTTAGGCAACAGGTCCGCATTTGTTAACTAACGATTGAAAGACATAATTTTATTGGCCACTGATGGTTAATTACATGAACAAACTGTTCAGGCCAATTATATTCCTCGTAAGGAAATTGATACTAAATATAGTTGTCATCTCATAATTATTCCCAAACTTGTTTTATCGAGAATTATTTTACTCGAGGCAAAACGACGTTAACACTAGCTGGAGCGACTCGGCTAGCAGTGTAAGCTTATTCGGTTGTATTTTTCTCAGCTTTTTCACTTGATTTAATGTCAAGGCCCCTGACATTCCTTCGTCCTCTTTCGCGTTAAGCAAATCGATTACAACTTTCGGCGAGAAACCCAAGCTTAAAAATAAGGTGTGTGATTTTACTCCAGTTAAAGAGTCAGTTAACGCCAGTTCACAGCACACTGTTCTTTTGCATTGAATGCCTTGATAGAGCACATTTTTGGCAAAACAATCATGAACTTCCTGCGGCATCACTCGGTTATCGTAGCCGAATAGTCTTCCACAATTCTTAAAGTTGAAGCAACGAAATTTCTCTGGAACATGAAGAAATTCTGAGCCTTGTCTATGTAAGAACACCGCACAACTTAGCTTCCAATTTATTTTATTAAAATGACTTACAAGACGGCACCTAATTGCTCTTTTTTCACTTGAAGTCTTCAAGGACAAGCTAAGATTCTTGATCGACGAATCCCTAAGGGTAAAAAGTTATCATATCGCTCTCACTGTTTTAGAAAACACTGCAAGGTCCATTGGACAAAAACTCCGCACAATCTTAACACTGAGAAAAAACGTGATATTTGTTTGATACAACGTAACAGGAAGTTAAAATCGTATTTTTTCTTATTGTATAAACACAAAAGAACTGTCATGAATATTATCAGTAATGTAATGTTCTATTGAAACAGCTCGACTCATGGTCAACAGTAAACTGATCCAAACCCGAACCAAAGTCAATACAAAGGCTAAAAACTCTACTGCACACGTAACTTACTTATCATTCCTTTACAGTGAGTTGTTCAGCAGTGCTTGGAACAGAAAAGCAATTGTCTTCGAGCCTCGAGGTATGGTACTCTCCTCCAATTTTCCTGCTCCTGACGACTAAATTAAATAGTTTCTCAGTATTTTAATGCCACCAAAAAAATTCACGTCTCTTTGCCAATTAGGGAAGTTTTGTCGAAACTCTAAAATCAAGAAAAATTATTCGATGCCACTCTTAATTTCAAATGGGAATAGGTCGCAAGGAAAATACCTTCTCTATAGTTTACATAGCTTTATGCATTTCTCCACTTGGCCACCGGCAATTTCTCCAATTAAAAACTAATATTGTGAGTTGGCGCTAAAAATTGGGAAACATTCACATGCGTTGTTGTTTTGCACAGGTAAAAAAAGAAGCAGCATGAGGAAAAAACTGCCTACTGTTTCCTTTCAAAACTAGCACTATCGTTTCAAAATTCGCCATTGAGAGGAAATTTGTCTTGAGTGAGAGAAACGATATTCAATTTTCGCAGCATTTCCACTGATATAAAAAAACACAAATCCAATTTGAGTAGAAGCTAGTAGACGACTTGAAGTACAGCTTTCAGAGAGTTTGAATGTCCCCGTTACTAAACTAAAAAAAGCACCACTTAACCAAAGTTTCAATTCAAATTTTTACAAAGAGAGAACACGTTTTCACGTCGGAAAATTCCGCTATAAGTTTTTAACACGGAGAATAACGTCTCTTTAATAGAATTTGCCTCTCACCGTTACCCTACTTTAATGTGCACTGATCTGGTCGTTGTAAACGTTTTTTCGTAGCGAGATCGCGAAGAACTAAGAAAATAATGGCCTTCATTTCACCTAAAGTCTCTACAATGCCCTTGTTGTCTCTGTCGGCGATGTTTTTGCTGATGTACTGTGCCGGAGCAAATAACAAAACCAATCAACCATCGTACAAAATGGTGAGTTATTGCGTTACCTGACAAATGTTAATTTCTGGTAAGAGTAAAACGACATTTCGTTGCAAACACTATTGATTTAACTTTGGACATTACAGATGCGTCCACGTTGCCTTATTTATAGCTTTGATTGACTAAACCAGCTGAGCGGCGCAAACAATCGGGGCTTTCCTTCATTATAGACAAAAGTAGTTTTCTTCGCCGCTGTAAAAATTTTAAAATATTGCAACCAAAGCAAGGGGAAATACAGGGGCCTGATTCTAGTAGGAAGAAAAATTACGAAATTTAAACTTTAGAAGCAGTAAAATTTAACCCTCCATGAGTGGAACAAAGTATTTTGTGAATAGTAAAAAATCTCCAAAAACAGATAAATAATATTACTGAATTTTAATTTTTTTTAGTCGCAGCAATAAACTAAGGTGAAATTTATTGTTAGTATAATTTTCAGAGGCGAATATTCACCAATGTTCACTTTGCCTTTGGCGAATAATTGTTAAATGTAGTAAAGTACTGCTCCTTGAGAATTGCCTCACTGTTACTAACACTCTGTATACGAGTGACTGGTAAATAACAGCGTTAAAATTCATGATTGTGAATCCCGAATATTTAAGGCCTTTTTTTTATTCCAATCCAGCAGCCTCCTGCTTTATGTTATGGTGGTATCCCTGGTATGCATGGCAAGCCTGGGTCTCCTGGGGCACCAGGTCGTGATGGTCGTGATGGCCGTGACGGAGCCAAAGGTGACCGGGGCAGTCCGGGGAAGACTGGACCCCAGGGAACTCCAGGAACTCCTGGTATCAATGGAAAGAATGGCGCCAAAGGAGCACCTGGAGTCCAGGGGCCCCCCGGCCAAAAGGGGCAGCACGGAGACAGTGGAACAAGTGGAAACCCTGGGACTCCTGGTGTGATGTCTTACAAGAACTGGAAAGAGTGTGCATGGAAAAACTTGAATGACCAAACAGATAACGGTCTGATCAAGGTGATTGAGTTGTATAGGTGATGTTTTTGTAACAGATCATTACGCACAGCTACCTCAAGCTTATTGTGTGAGCGTTGTTTAGTGATAGATTATCCTATTGCAAAACATTAGGCTTTATACAAGACTTATACACTGGCAATCAGGACACCATCCCTTTCTTCCTTTGTGTTTCATTTTCGTGGTGGTTTAGATCGTGTTAAGTGCTGTCAAATAGTTTAAATTGATTTCTATTGCTCTACAACACATAAATATTTTTATTGATATTGTCAAGTGAATGTTTCCGTTTGATCAGTTATCGATCCCTTTCATTTCTCTTTTTTTTTTTTATTTGGTAAAGGACTGTGTGTTCACCAAGAACTTCTCTGACACTTCCCTCCATGTTTACTGGACTGGTACTCTAAGAATCTACGGCTGTGACAGCTGCTGCAAACGGTGGTATTTCACTTTCAACGGTGCTGAATGTTCAGGCTCTCTTCCAATTGACGGTGTTGTGCGCATGTATAAAGGAAGTGGTAAAAATCCCCATCGCGTTCGCCATATTGAGGGACACTGCAACAACATCCACAAAGGCAAGGTGCGCGTGGGATTCTGGGTCGGTAATTGTGCCGGATACAGTGGAAGTTACGACGCCTACACAGGCTGGAATTCAGTGTCCCGGATCTTTATTGAGGAAGTTCCCAAACCTCAGGCTTAGATCTCGAGACAAAACATCCATTCCTGCACAAAACGCTTATAATGGGACGGTGATAAATTGCTTAATTATATAATGCGGGGTTCCTGTGATTACTGGGTGTGTTCTGTAAAGGTTTACGGTTCCTTTTTTGAATAAAATGCAGGAGGATTGATAAAGAAACATTTATTTGTTTGCATTTGTATTCTGTTCTCTTTCTTCATCCACATAAAGACAAGGAATGTTTTGTTCAGAATGTTAAAGCTAGAAATAGCAAGAAAATGGGAAAATGAGAACACGTGCACCCTAAGGAAAAGGTGGGGTCAAAATAAACCACTGTTTGATATATAGGTTTATTATACAGTTGGCGTTTTTAACCGGCCAAGATGAACCGAATCCTAGGCTGTTATTGGCTACCCGAGCGTGAAAGATGGCGCTGTCTTGCCTGCTCTGGATTACCCGCTGTGTCCCGCCAAAAAAATAGTGCTCTTTTTCCATCGAAAAAATCCTTTATTGAGTAAACTTGGTAAGTCAAGATGGCTGGATATTGGTCTCGTTCTTGTTTTGAAAAAAATGAAGTTGGCCAATATCCAGCCATCTAGACCTCACGCTAGGTCAATAGCCCATATGTATATTAGTTCAGCTGTAATTCTGTGAACACAAACTAATTGAAGCAAACCTAAGTCGGCGGACTAAGCGTTCAAGTACAGTGCAGCCTTAAACTCAGACTAAGTTTAGTTTGACAGGACCCCGTAGTATGGAAGGAATTTTACATAACCTGCGAGTCACCTTCCAAGAGAATCTGGACAAAAGGAAAATATTACTAAGAAATTTAGTGTTGATTTTCTCTGTCATGACCACTTGGAGATATTAGAAAACATATTGAAGAAATCACAGGTTTGAGCTGAAAAACTTTGTGCACTTTGAACAACACCTGTCAACTTTAGGTCGATATCATCCTCATTTGTACCTAACTTGCTCCTTTCTGTCCTCGTGTCTCTACTTTTAGTCGATTGAAGGAATTAAAAAAATATCACAACAAACAATTTTAATTTGTTAACTATAGACTTGATTATCATCTGTTTTAAAAAATATGCCTTGTTCGGCCGGAGGAGACTCTCATTTAACTTATTCAAAGAAGGTTATCCCACAGATATGTTCTAAGGAAGTACAATCAGCTGACGTTTTAGTCGACAAACCTTCTTGTCAATTTACTCTTACATATTAACAAAAAATTCAGAATTTTTCTTTCTTCAGAGCTGTTCAATTCTATCAAATTAAAGAAAGGAAATAACAAACAGCGGATAAAAAAAAAAACATTTTCAGCCTAGTAGCGTTGATGTGAGAAAAAATTCCCGTCAATCATAAAGTGGTGTTAAATTTAAGGCGTGTCACATTTAAGGCCGAGACCCACTATGCGACAAATCGCTGCGACACGTCGCCGCGACAGCTTGCTGCAACAAATTGTGACATGTGAAAATTATTGTCGCTGCGATCTGTTGCACGAATTCAAACTGGTTTGAATTCGTGCGACATATCGCAGCGACAAAATAAGCGCAAGCAGCTTTGTCACAGCGTGTGTACGCTTCTGCGACAAGTCGCTGCGACAAAATTTAAATCAACCAATGAAGGAGCGTCATATATTTATTTTTGGAGCTTGTTCACTTTTCCCCTCTTCCAAATTCGCTTGCGTGCACCGATCAAGTTTCTTGTCGCAGCAGCAGCGCAGAAGAGGCGACTTGTCGCAGCGACAAAGCGAGTTGTCGCCGCGATGTGTCGAAGCGATTTGTCGCATAGTGTGTCTCGGCCTTTAGTTACGTCATATTCTGATTAAACATCAAGCTGGTGGGCAAAACGTCAGCAAAAACTGCCTTACTCTGGTAGACTGAAAATATACAATGCGTATCTCTGTCTGTAAACACAGCCCTGTTTTTAATTACAGAAAACAAAAGAAAGAGAATAATATACTAGATAATAAAAAGTGGAACTAAAAATAAATGACAAAGCAAACTACATTTTCGATTTGCAAAATAAAGAGGTAATAGATTTAGGTTTGTAAAAACATGTTTTCATATTCATTGTTAAAAGCAAGGATAAGTTGTTGTAAATTGGTTGTTTAGCTCAGCGTTCAAGGTATATACGACAATCAGGTTAATATTTCTTAAAGGGTAAAGTTTTATCGATTCTTCACAAATTCGTTATACTTCATGCATTTCTGTCTCGCCATTTAAGAGGCTGTCTCTGAAAGGACCGACCACTGATTTTACTTCGAAAATTCGATTTTTTTCATAAGCTGGGATTTCGAAGCCCTTACCTAGTCAATCACTAAAATGAGTTTTATTTCATTAAAAATTCCAATTGAAGTTTTCTAGGATTGATTGAAGTTCGGTCCGCTCGACACAAGTTTCATGCCCGCCGAAACTGGAAAAATAGCACATATTGCCGGCGCTCTAAAAAAAATAATATTCGCTCAAAAGTCCCAATTCTTTTTTTCAACTACAGATATATCATAGCAGTTTGTTTAGCCATGTTGCAATTATAATTCAATGTTGTTCCTTCAACGGTTAAAAGAAGATTTTCTACCCGTTAAATCGAGTCTTGAACCAAACGCGAAAATAGCTCTACTTTGAAGGCACGTTTCAAAAATGTGGCACCTGTTTGAAACTGCTGAACTACATGAATAGAAAGTATAAATGTCCCTTAATTTAAAACAATAATAAAATTTGTCTGCTCACTGGGTTTTCAAAACTAACGACCGCTTAAAGTTCAGGAAATTTTGAAAATATTCCGGTGAGTAACTAACACACTCGCCTTCGTAAAGTGCTCCGATAAATTCCCGTAAATCTCTTACCTGGCTTCAAGATTAAAGTTTTGGTCCTTTGTAGCGATCCTTGAAACCTAGGTAGCATTAAAACTGCCAGCTTTGCCTTCCAACTGTAGGTTTACATATAAAGTAGATCTATACGTTCTTCATCTGTGTCGAGCGTGACCGTCACATACTTCGATGTTCTTTGTATTACTGACCATTGTTTTCCTCGAAGCCGGTTTAATCATGTAGACTCCTCTTGAAAGGTTTGTAGAAGCACTCTTTTGGACAACTCTCGGCACACATACATGTATGAACTGTAAACGGTGATTCGGGAAGCCAAGGAAGGATTGATAAATGCCACGGCCATTTTGTGTTTGCAACAAGTGATTTAGTTCCCAATCTTCCCGTGAGTATATGTGCAATATGTGCTATTTTTCCGGTTTCGGCGGGCATGAAACTTGTGTCGAGCGGACCGAACTTCAATCAATCCTAGAAAACTTCAATTGGAATTTTTAATGAAACAAAACTCATTTTAGTGATTGACTAGGTAAGGGCTTTGAAATCCCAGCTTATGAGAGAAATCGAATTTTCGAAGTAAAATCAGTGGTCGGTTCTTACAGAGACAGCCTCTTAATTATCTTTAGAAAAAAAAAAAAAAAACATGCAAGAAAACCAATGAAGCTCTTTAGATCTCAAAATTAAAAGGGTGTAGAATCAGTTTCAAACAAACAGCCTGCTTTCCGACTCACCGTTAAAACCAATCAGACAGGTTTGATCTAGTTTATAAACACAGGCGACTTGTTCTCGAAGTTGCTGAAAGGAATGTCGGTCAGTTTAATATAGTTCTCAAGTCAGCAAGTCAATAGTTAGGCTTTCTTAGTGGGCAAAGTTATTTTTCTTTTTAAACAATCCGATATATTGCCTAAAAGTTCTGTGTTGCAAGTTTTTAGTTTCCTTTAAAAAAAATATTATCTTTTAAAGCAAAACATAAATGGTAAAGGAACAAAGTTTATTGGTTTTTTTTATACCAATTAAGGAGCGTGTGGACTCAGGTTTATAAACAAAGCCTGTTTTCAGACACATCGTTAAAAGCAATTATGCAGGTTCAATTTAGGTTTATAAACACAGGCGCCATTTTCCTAAAGTTGTCCAAAAAAAATCTTTTTTACTTTTTTTTTCCTCAACCGGATATACCGCATATATTTCTTTTCTTTATTTTTCAGAAATAGATGAGAAATTAATCATCAACAAAGGGATTATACAAAACTATCTTGTCTAAAATTAGGAGAAGATTATCGAGACACTTCCTGCTGGCTATGTGATCTGCAATCATCTTTAAATTTATTCAAGCATAATTCCAGTCGTAATTTTGATCTCAGTAAACTATGCCGAGAAAACAAAACGCGACAAACACATTAAGAGATGGACAAGAGTAAACAAAGTTCTATCGTAAAATATTGATTGCTGTTCAACGAGAAGTTCATATCCTTTTCAACAGTGATAGGTACGTATTGAAGAAGTTTCCTTCCAGTGTTATACTGATTGACAATCTGATCTTCTTTTTTTTCCTTTTCTTGCTTTATTTATTATCAGGAGCCATAATCGGGGACGGAGACCGTAAGTCTCGGGATTCGCGCGCACGTATGATATGGGACAATTTTTCTATTTTTAGAACAAATTGCGCCATCCTAACGTCATATATCCGCACGTATTCACGCACATGTCAGGGGCTCTCGCGTGGATGTTGTCACGTTGCGTGATCAAATGGTGAGAGTTAGAGATTCTCTTGCGTATTTTTCACAGCGATGGCAGGGAATAAGGCAGGGAATACGAACCAGGGCGCTTATATGTAGTTTAATGCTCTGAGCTAACGGAAAAGGTGGGTTTTTCAGGGTCGAAAACAAGACTTCAATCTCGCGCTGGGAATGAATAATAAGATCTGCTCACGCTAGTTGTAAGCTCACGCGTATGCTTAAGAATATAGCAAGAAAACTCTCTACTCTGGTATCGAGTTAATTTGTGAGTTTCTCAGACAATGTTTAATCATAACCAAAACCTGTTTTGATGGTTTCTTATTGTCTCTGCTTGTTTGGTGAGTTTGCAAAGGTTTTTGAAAGGAAAGTCTGACGCGTACAATTAGCTCATTTGCATAGTGCAGCTCGTGCACTTTCAAGTCCGAGTCGGTGTTTTCAATAGTTTTTAAATATGTTTAAGATTGATAAATGTTTGAGAACATATTAAAAGCTAAGCTGAAAATATGTGAATAAAGCAGAAACAATCAGCAAAGTTACGATGACGCTTTCTTTAATCAACTTGGAATAACGATTTCGATTTTGTTGGTCGAGTTATAAAAACTCCTTGTCTATTTTCATTTTCGCAGTGTAAAACTTCACTATGCTTATGTTGAAGAAACACACATGACGTTAGTAGTCTTTTTTGCATTCGTGAAATTTGTTGCAGCATCTCAACACAAAAGATAACGAAAGAAATCTTTGTTAAGATTTGTTGACAATAGAGGTATTGTTTGAGTTCGATGTACGCTTTCACACGAAAGTGCGGCGAAAGTACAATTTGTCATGTTTACTGACTGTTCAAAACACGCATCGGCGGGCGCTCTCATTCATCGACAACAGAGAATTTACTGGATTTTTACACGGATAAAACTGAGCAGTATCTACGGACGTAAAGTTATTAAGCCTCGATGAAACATCAAGCGTTGCTTACAATTCAAGCGAAACTCAAACTAGCAATTATTTTGTTTTACTTTTCGGTCGCGCTAGACTGACAAATTCCTCGCAAGCGTGTGGCAAGAGGAACTATGAAACTATGAAGTCCTGAAGCTCTGCTATATCTAAATATATCCAGCTAGTTTTTTGCTGAGTAATGGAAAAGCTGTTAATCTTCAACATATGTGAAATTTAAAGTGGAGTAATGTGTAAGATCCAAGTGTAACATTTTTTCTATTATTCGTTCTTGCGTAATTTGTATTTCCTTTGCGTACGCAAATTAGTTTATACTTCTTTTCGTCCTTTTGTTTGGTCTTTTTTTTGCGTCAATTTAGGTGTTTATTCCTTTCTGTCAGTTTTCGCGCCCTCGTTAGCGTTTCTTTGCTGTTTCATCTTCATTAGCGCCTTTCTAAGTTTCTATAGTTTTATTTTCCGCATGTTCTAGCGTATTTTCCATATCATAGCTTTGCAGTACAGTTTTGGGGCAGTTCATTTTGGTCCGCGCTTAGCGCAGTTCTATTTAGCTTTCGTGCTAGTCTCTTCGCGTCATTCGCAGTCCGTTTCACAACAGTTTTCTCTGGCCGAAACAATGTAAGTGTAATTCACAGTCCTCGTTTTGCAGTTTTGTTATTTCTTTATTCGAATTTAGCTTAAACGCAGACTTGTAACTTTTGCTCTTTTACTGTTTTAGTTTCAACCCACGCTGTTTGTATCCACGCTGTTTGTATCCACGCTATTTGCATCTACGCCGCTCGTATGCACACTCTTTGTACCACGCCATTTTGATTTGTGGAGTTGTTTATTAAAGGCCAAGAGGGTTTTTTACGCTTATTGCAGTTTCATAGTGTACAGCTCATGTAAAAGAAGCATCAGTCGGAACACAACTTGGTCAGCGATATATATAAGCTTACAGCGGAACATACCTAAATTCGACACTGTCTTACTTCACTCAAACTGGAGCAGCTTACGACGAAAATACTTAAGCAAAACTCCAACAGACGTAAACGCGTTGAGTTGTGGGGCAAAAACATGAAACATTTCGGGAATTTCGGACGCCTTTTCCCCCGCGCGACATCCGCAAAAATCCTCGCAGCATGTACGCGCGTGTGCCGCAGGTGATGGCGCAATTTGTTCTAAAAATAGAATTATTGTCCCATATCATGAGGACAACCCCAATACTTGAAATGGCGCGCGCTTACGGTCTCCGTCCCCGATTATGGCTCCTGTTATTATCTACATAGGTGTTGAGTTACTTGCAAGGTAAGTTATTTAAAAGAAGCCTCAACAACCTCTTTTTGTACTAAAAATCTCTGGCTAAAGTGAAACAGAAAGCTAGTAAAATACGTGACGGCGAAGGCTGATGCGGAGAGAACCTTAAATAAACTTTCTCTCCGAGTCGATTATACCAACAACTGAGGCTCATTGGGCTAACTATTAGCAGCAGCTAGCCAAATTTTTCATAGTAACTTCATATGTAAAGTTACCAAAAGGTCTACTCAGTATTTAGATTTACGTGTCTATCAATCGTTCGGTGTATATTAAGATCGTTTTCAATTCTACTAAAAAAAGGATCGTGATTAATCATGAATATAACACTTGATAACCTGCTGGTGCCTTTCAACCTCCTTGCCAGGGCTTTCCTCTTAGAAACTTTGAGTGGCGAAACAGGAGCCTCTGGCCATTCCTCATGTGTTGAATTGCCCTCCATAACATCTAAGCTAAAAGCTCTGGGAACGAGGTTAGGCTTTCTTTCTCCCCTCACTAGCAAAAAAAAAACCCGGAAGGTCTATAGAGGATTTAGTTTTTTAATGTTTTTACTTTTTTCCTTTGTAATTAGCTCCACCAAGCAAATCATTCAGAGGAAATGGTTTTTAGGATTGGTGTCTCTGTGGCCTTAATGTTGTTTGTGATGTCCAACTTAGCAGTTTATTGTGTTGCGGAGGAAAGCAAACCAGCAGGAAGACCATGGTACCATAAGGTGTGTTTATGTCACATGCGCAAATGACTTTTTTATTAAAAACTTCAATGATAGAGACTAACGAGCAGCTTCTGTGACAACTACAGTTGAAAAATTGGGATAACATGTTTTTCCATTAATTTGTTAAAGAACTAAGCTCTATAAGTGCAATTTTTATGTAATGCTCAACGGAGAAATGGTAACATTATAAGGAACTTCTCTACTCAATGCGTCCCAACCAAATTATTACCGGAAAGCGATGGCCTACGACTTTACAGTTTCAGAAAAGATTTAATTGATGAAAAGCTTATACGTCGAGTCATAGTTTTCCCCTCTTTGGTATCAACATAGTTACAGAGTTTCTCATATTTATTCAGAATTCTCTTTCTAGTGTTCAGCAGCGTCCTCCTTTCTGTTATGGTGGTATCCCTTGTATGCCTGGCAAGCTTAGATCCCCTGGTTTTTTCCTGGGGCAACAGGTCGTGATGGCCGGGATGGCCGTGACGGAGCCACAGGTGACCAGGGCAGTTCGGGGAAGACTGGACCCCAGGGATCCCCGGCATCAATGGCATTAATGGCGCCAAAGGAGAACTTGGAGCCCAGGGCCCTCCCGGCCAAACGGGGCAGCGCGGAGAGAGTGGAACAAGTGTAATGCCTGGGACTCCTAGTGTGATGAACTGAAAGAGTGCCATGGAAAGACTTGAATGACGGCAAAAATCACGGCCTGATCAAGGTGAATGCTTCGTTTGCGAAACAAACAATAGTTTGAGAGACGAAATTAATTGGGAATTGCAAAAGAATTATGTTTCTGAGTTTTGTTTCAAGTTTTTCCTTTTTATCGTTACGTTTTTACAGGAGTGTTTGTTCAGCAAGAACTTCTCTGACACTTCCCTCCATGTTTACTGGACTGACGTTCTTAGAATCACCGGCTGTGACAATTGCTCCAAACGCTGGTATTTCACTTTCAACGTTGCTGAATGCGCAGCTCGCCTGCCAATTGATGGTCTTGGTTACGTGTTGAAAACAACGAGTCAAAATATTTACCGCGTCAACAACATTGAGGGGCACTGTAACAACATCCACAAAGGCAAGGTGCGCGTGGGATTCTGGGTCAACAATTGTGCCGGATACAGTGGAAGTTATGACGCCCACACGGGCTGGAATTCATTGTCCCGGATCTTTATTGAGGAAGTTCGTAAACCTCAGGCTTAGATCTCGAGACAAAACATCCATTCCTGCATAAACGCTTATAATTGAGCAGTGATAAATTGCTTAATTATATAACGAGCTGTTTCTTTGATACTCTGATGTGCTCTGTAATTTTTTTACGTTTACTGGTTTTAAGTAAAGTGCTTCAGAGAGAGCTGCAATGTTTCGTAATGGAAACCGAGGAATAGCCAGAGAAAGAGAACACTAAGGAAAAACCTGAGTGAAGAAAACGCAAGTTGAATATTTATGTGTATATCTCTGGAGTCATTTCTGGCTTTCTGGGCAAAAACAATGCAAAAACAAATCTGATATACAACAACTCCTTACCAAGAGTGCGGAGGAATTAAGTGAAGATGTATCAGTGCAGTCTTTAACTCAGAGTGTAGTCTGATGGAGCACTCAGATTACCTCTCCGACTTAGTCATGCATCTCCTTAGTATAGAATTCGAAGGAATCTCATATAAACTGCGAAGACCTCCAAGATAATCCGCACAGAAGGAAAACAGAACGAAGGTAATTGTTATTGTTTGTTTTTTTCTGTTACGACTAGGAAAAATTGAAAGTCACACTGAAGAGGCCAAAAGATTGAAAAACTGAACTGTGTGCACATTTAAAACCTGTCCACTTTAGATTATATAGATTGCATTCCATTATATAAATTTCTTTATCGGTGTGTGTGTGTGGCGGGGGGTTGGGGGTTGGTGTTTTTTTTTGTTTGTTTTTTCAATCGAGCTGATCTTTCACTGATCTCGTATCGAGAAAATCGATGTTGAATTTATCGACTGAATTAACAAGAAAATGAACGCAATGCAAGCACTAAGCAAACGCAAAATACTAACATAATGTTTTTTTTTAATGAAGTAGAGAAGTAAAAAAACTGACCGAAAGAAATTAAAACGAATGGTTGTCTTCAGTATCGAGCATTTGCCGTCTTCAAAACGTTAAAAACAGGCTTAATTTTACCTAAAGAGCTGATTTGTACGTATTAAAGTTCATTGACCCTTACTGCGCGACTCGGAAATTTTCTGCAACTTCCGAAAGGACATGTGATAATAATCCCTAACTTTACTCGGCCTCATGTGATAACCTACACTTATCCTGGACACTGGCCTCTTAACTCCACTGGTCTCTCAACTCCACTCCATTCCAGGTATGTTAATCATTAAGTGCCTTTGGTATCCAATGTTATTTTTTGGTTGCTAATTGTTTGTGTTTGAACATGAAATGCCCAGTGAAAGAGCGATACATACGCTAAGCTAAGTACACTAAAGGTAAACTAGCCTTAGGAATGACGCTGGGGCCAAACGGTCTTAACAACGGTCATTTAGGGCAAGTTTGTCCTCTTTGCCCATTTTTTAACCAAACTTTGCACACTGCCTTGGATTGTTGTCTTGATCATTTTAAGTGGAACAAAATGTCAAAATGTCATATTGTGAAGTCATATTTGATGACGTCGCAAAAACGTGTTATAAAAATTTTCTAATTTCAAACTACCAAATATATCATTTAAGAGAGCATGACTAAGGGACTATTATACTGAAAACCGTTCCTCACTATGACAAATATTTCTCGAGTTATAGCAATTTAAAGAAATTTCAGTGTCCTCCCCAGAACCATTCTGTTCCTCCAAGATCAACCCCCTTGATTTTTTTTTCTTCAGTTTTCTTTGAGGAACGCTGAGAATTTGGAAATATAGAGTACATAGTGCTGCTAAAAATCGTATCATTTTCGATTTTTTAGTTTTCGCCTCTTAAACAAGTTAATACAAGTTCAACTAAATCGGACGATCGCGAAGTGTAATATGAAAATCCTGTAACTTAGCTACAAGGTTTTCTGGATACCCTGGATCCGCTGTCTTCTTGACACAGCAGCAAACTATTATACTGAGTATTAAATAGTATCAAATAGTGCGCAGAGCTGTTTCCACGGCCACGGCGTTGCTGAGAACAATAGACCAGTTTTTAAGAATGTGCGAAGAACTTGATGCGGCACAGACGCATTTCCGGCTTTTGTTTCATTACGCCATGTTTACCGGCTACGGTTGATCAGTGTATTTTAGCCGGAGAAAACAAACATGATCCCGCTCTCAGGCTATGCGAATTCGATTACATGGAATTTTGTCACTAGCTACGGAAATACTACCACGATGTTTCCTTTAACGAAACCCGTGCTCCAAAGGAGTTTAATTTACGATAAAGGCAGATATTATTGTTCACCATCAATTTGATGGAGCGAAGAAAACACTGAGAAAACCCTAAGAATATACTGTTATGAAAATGTTAGCCTTTGTGGTTTTCAATAAATTCAATTATCGTTTTGTTATGATCTACCGGAAGAAAATATCATAAGTGCGAATAAAAGAGGAGGAGTGAGGAGTGTTAAAAACTTAGAGATTCCCCGTTTTAGAGATTCCCCGTTTTAGAGATTCCCTGTTTTAGAGATTCCCCGTTTTGGAGATTCCCCGTTTTAGAGTTTCCCTGTTTTAGAGATTCCCCCTTTTAGAGTTTCCACGTTTTGGAGATTCCCCCTTTTAGAGATTACCCCTTTAGAGATTCCCCGTTTTAGTGATTCCCGTTTTAGAGATTCCCCCTTTTAGAGATTCCCCGTTTTAGATATTCCCCCTTTAAGAGATTCCCCCTTTTAGAGATTCACCCTCTTAGAGATTCCCCCTTTTAGAGATTCCCCCTTTTAGAGATTCCCCCTTTTGGAGATTCCCCGTTCCCCGTTCCCCGTTCCCCGTTCCCCGTTCCTCGTTCCCCGTTCCCCGTTCCCCGTTCCTCGTTCCCCGTTCCCCGTTCCTCGTTCCCCGTTCCCTGTTCTCCTTCCCCGTTCCCCGTTCCGTTCCCTGTTCACCTATTCCCCTGTTCACCTATTCCCCTATTGCCCCTTCCCCGTTTTAGAGATGGCCTAACGATTGGGGTGTTTTATAAGTAACTCGCGGTTTACGTCCGAGAAAAAGAGGAAAAGGAGGCATTGTGAGGGGGTGCAACCAAGCATATTAAATCTGAATAGAAAACTAATTACTTTTAACTCTGGCTACCCGCTTTCCGAGGTTTGTTTGGCATGAAGACTCTCGCCAACTGGTGAACAGGTTTTGACATATTTGTTTTAGCATTTGACGACACAGTAAGCCCGCTGTGAAATTCTATTCAAACATTTAAAACGTTCAAGCTCGCAGAATTGCAAGAAAATCACTTATTTGATGTCTAAACTCAATTAAATCTGTATACAGCTTCTGAAGGTATCTTAAAATAAGTAATTATTTCTCAAAGTCATACAGAAAGTCAGTATTTCATAACGATGTGAGAGGAAAATTGCCAGGACAAACAACAAACGAAGAAACAAACTTTTCTGTTGAACAACACTGTAGGAAACCTATACAGAAAACGTTGTACAGGTTTAATTTATTAAGTTTATTCAAAACTTGTTCTGTCGAGTTAACAAATCGAATGTGATTAAGCGTGGTCTGTACGCTTATCGACAACGATACGTGCCATGACAGCGGTCAAAATGGTGTGGACTCACAATGCGCAGCCGAGTGAGATAAGAGTACAGCCTACGCGAAACCATATTTCGATTTGTTTTTTTACCACAATATTAACGTCAAAGAAAACGTTTTTTTTTTTTTTCAGAGCGCGAGATAAAAAAGGCATTGCGTGACACATTGACGCGAGCAGCCTTGTCTGGACTCTTATCGACAACGGTAAATTAGCCAATCAGATTGCGATATTAGTAGCAATTGTGGTAAGAAATAATTTGACTCGAAGGCTAAACAATATATATCACAGCGATGAGACAAAGTATCTCTGCTGTAGGCTGCCACCGAATTTTATCTCTGCTTCATTATTCGAAATAATCACAGTTTAGCCCAATATTTCAGCCTCACTTCTTTTTACTCAGTTCTATCACAGTTTGGAGATTTGGCGCGATAAAATTTTACCATAGAAAGGTAAGTGATTGGAATTAAATGCGCCTTTATATTATTGCGCCAGATAGAGTGTTGTATTGAAAGTCCGTACGGCATGAATACTGAGATTCTAACAAAGCCTGAAACCTATTCAGTTTGCAAACTACTAAACGGTATCGTCTTTATGTTTGGGCGGTAGGCCTCTTTTTCTTACGGCTATTTTACATATCGTGGTTATCAATTTTATTGTTTAATCACAAAACTAGGATCACAGAAGTGACCAAACTCCGCTCTCACCATATACAATTCGTACAAGAAGATATCAATGACAGAAATATCCTGATTTTCGCATAATGGAAATTGAACGTAGCGACATTTAAGAAATCAGGAAAAGATAGATAATTAAACCGTAATTAAGTCAGTGAGTTTAACATTAGCGTCGATGTCAGAATCCGTGATGTGTCTGGCGTGGACACACTGACTGGTTTCTATTAAATTCGAGAATCTTCCACCGCTTAGTTTTCTTCGTGCTGCGGAAATTAGCGATTAACTTTCATTTTTAAAAAGGTTCATAGTATGAGAGGTCCATCATTCTATCAAATAAAAACACTGATTTCCTTAGAGGGTGTAGTGAGCAAGGAATTAGTGTCTTGTTAGAGGTGAGTTTTTGCAATGTGGGTTAAGCAGTCCGGGATCGTTATCAGATTTGATAACCATGTGACGTCACAACATGGCGGCCATTTCAAAAACCGGGAATTTTCGTATTCACTTCGCTTTGCTCGTTATTTGTTCGATTATACTCGGGTAATTTACCCATAACTCTATTCGATAATTACCAGAAAAGATGGAGCCTCACGTGTTTTGAAGATGGCGGTTGAAGACCAGCGTAAACGATGTAAAATGCTACTCGTAAAGTGAAACAGCGCTTGCAATGCTGCATCCAAACCAGGTATGTTTTTCATTTTGTCATTAGATTTAAGTTACCTGGAGATTTTTGCGAAAATCACAAAAAATATGTCGTTAATCTTCACGCCATATTCTTGGGATTTAACGTGTTTTTAGTGTTGTGCACGATCTGTTAAGTGTTATTTTTTATTTTGTAACCGGAATCGAGTGGACAATACTTCCCTGCGCTAAGCTTAAACTATCTTAAAATTATTCTTGTTTCGCCTTGAAAAAATTGTAGCGACTCTCAAAGCTAAATTTGTCATAGTCATTATTCATGCAAGACGATGAATGACTGCTAAAATTATTGTTTTGAGTTCATGAGGATTTGAAAATATCGATAGCATTTAGTAAATCATAGTTGACGATATCTGTTTTCATAACTGTGGATGTTGATTATTCATTCAAATTAAAATATCGAATGGTACATCCTTAATTCCTTGCTATGTTTTGCATTATGTTGCAAAAGTCCGTTACGTTTTGTGTCGATATAAAAATGCGCAAATTTTCGGAAATAAGGAATATTAAGACCCCTGGCATTCCTTTCTCCTCTTTCGCGTTAAGCGAATCGATTACAACTTTCGGCGAGAAACCCAAGCTTACAAATAAGGTGTGTGATTTTACTCCAGTTAAAGAGTCAGTTAACGCCAGTTCGCAGCACACTTTTCTTTCACATAGCGTGCCTTGATAGCGCACATTTTTGACAAACGAATCATGAACTTTCTGTCGGCATTACACGGTTATCGTAGCCGAATAGTCTTCCACAATTCATAAATATGAAGCAACGACATTTCTCTGGAACATGAAATTCTGAGCCTTGTCTATGTAACAGAACCGCGCAACTTAGCTTCCAATTTATTTTACTAAGATGACTTACAAGACTGCACCTAATTGTCACTGTTGAGAGAATTATACAAATCGCATCTGTTGCAAAAATCGCCTTACGCCATTTAAGTGTAAAAAAAACAGAACTGATTTAATTTAAATTTTAATTCAAATTCTTAAAAGTAGAAGAGAGCGGTTACTCTTGAGGTGCCAGGATACCAATGGCTTTATTAATTTAAAAACAATCAATTGTTTCGCTTTCAGAGTTAAAGAAGCAGAAAATGATGAACAGGATTTTGGCGAGGGAGAGATGGTAGCTAAAAGTTAGTTTTAGTAAACTGTTGGATAACTACGAAAAGACATTTCCTCCGGTTACGTTTATAAATATTTCTTCGTCCCATGTCATGTTAATTTATATTCCAAAGTTATAGTTTTTTTCTTTTCGCTTCGCTATTATCGCAAGTTTATATTTTCAGTCTAGTAAGTGCTGTATAAAAGAAGGATTTTATTTTTCGATATTTACTCCACACATTTGCCTACTAATGTGATTTTCACCCGCGTCATTTCGAATATTCAATTCAATTAATTACTCAGTTTTAGCGAGCTACTATTCAGGCCGAAGTAACAGAGTCAAGTAAATAAATAGCTAGAAATCCAAAAGTTTTAGGTACTAATTAAGAAAACAGATTTGTCAGGGCTCCAAATTCAAACTGGGGCACAAGGGCTTTGTTTGGCCATCGATTATTCGGTTCAGGGGCCTTTGACTTTGCTACCGGCTATCTCAGATGAAAAAAAAAAAAGAAAAAAAAGATGACTCGCTTTCCATTCTCTTGGCTATAGAATTTTTGCGAGACTCTGACTGAAAGCATTAATTACATTGCAGTGGAAATGCTGTTTTGCAAAACTAGTGGAACTCGTTTGTAAAACTTGGTCAATTTGTTATATTAATTTAGAGGCTTTAAATGTACGAATGATAATTCATTGATGCAAAAGACAGATGCAAAAGTCCTTGACTACTGGCTAATGTGGCCGCTTTATACTCTCAGATATGAGCTAGACAAGATTCTTCAACCCATCAAAAGTATACACAGAGATATTAAAAGATGGTTGCCGACAAAGTGTTAGCTTTAAATTATAATTGTTTCTGTCAGAGAATGCACGGATTAGTCAAATGCGCTATTCAACAGAACTCGCGTTTACATCGTTACCACGAATTCTAAAAAAAAACAATACAAGAAACAAAGAAGTCTCTCAGTTCTACATACATTTAGTAGAAAGATACCTTTCAATTTATTAGGTGTCACTTTTGCGAATGGTCTTTTTTATTTCAAGGGAAGAGTCTGTTTCTGACAAGCACAAACGGCAAAAGATATACACAGCCGACGACATTACATCAACACAAGCGAATAATTTCATCTCTACGTTAATTGTTTGAAGCCTAAATCAAAAAATAATACTATTGTCAGTTGCCTTTGAATAGTACTGAGCAAGAAACCCCTTACGTTAATTGACTAACTGACCAGTGATTAACTGTATCTAATTTTGCCCAGCCATGGCCGGTTTAACTTATCAGTGATGCGCATCAGAGCAAATTGTGGTTTCCTTCCAAACAAATTGTTAAGAATTTCAAAAAAGAAAAAAAAGAATATTAATGCCATATTATGACACATTGTCAGGTCAATGTTACGTATTAACACGCACTCACTGTGCGAATGAGTCTACCAAATTTTACTTTTTTAATCAAGATGATAAAAGACGCGTAAAAAACTAATGAGAGGAATGTGTTGAGTGTGTGACTATTGGAATTAGTAATGCACATTCAGGGGTTACAGGAAAGAGAGGAACTACTGTAAAGAAACAGCTACGGATATTACTATAGGCGAACAATGTTGTTGATAATTATCAGCATATGAAACACTTTCATGCACTGTCTCAAAGATTCATTATTGTGGTGAGCACATTTAAACTTCAGGCAAAAGAACGAGAAAGATGGTAAAACAGCTTTGATTTGCGCCCAACTCACCCATCCGATAACTTTTTATTGGACCCCAGGTCAAGTACAAAATTTCATCAAAATTTTGATGTTTGGTGTTTATTTGAGAGATACATCGTTTCGGTTATTTAATTTACGAAACATGCACTACAAATAATTTATAGAAACGGCAATTCCAGAAATAAAAACGTTCTCTGGGTTAACATAGAGTCCTTACCATTGAAATATTCGTAGTTATTCGCGAAAAGATTCGCTTTCACAAACAGTTGTGTAATATAAATAAAGGACAGTAGTGTGCAGAAAATGTTTGCGTGAGACTATTTTTCTTTTTGACAAACAGGTCAAGATTGTCAGTAACATAACCAAAGAGGTCTTAACTCAAAGCGTTCAGAAACACAAAACTGGTCATTGCTCTTCTTTTGGTCTTCAAGAAGAAGATTCGTGATCGACGAATCGCTAAGGGTAAAAAGTTATCATATCGCTCTCACTGTCACTGTTTAGAAAACACTGCAAGGTCCATTCGACAAAAACTCCGCACAATCTTAAGTCTGAGAGAAAACGTGATATTTGTTTGATGCAACGTAACAGGAAGTTAAAATCGTATTTTTCTTCTTGGATAAAAGCAAAAAAACAACTGTCATCAACATTATTAGTGATGTACTGCACTATTGAAACAGCTCGACTCATGGTCAACAGTAAACTGGTCCGAACACGAACCAAAGTCGACACAAAAGCTAAAATCTCAACTCCACACGTAACTTACTTATCATTGCGTTACAGCGACTTGTTCAACAGGTGCTTGGAACAGAAAAGTAATCCTTCGAGCTTAGATATATGGTATTTTCCTGTAATTTCGATTCCCTGCTCCTGCCGACTAAATTAAATAGTTTATCAATATTGTAATACCACCAAACAAATTCACGTCTCTTTGCAAATTAGGGAAGTTTTGTCGAAACTCTAAAATTCAAATAGAAATAGGTCGCAAGTATAATACCTTCTCTATAGTTTATATATGGCTTTATACATTTCTCTACTCGGCCGGGATTTCTCAAATTTAAAACTTATGTCGTGAGTTCGCTCTAAAAATTGGAAAACATCCACCTGCGTTATTGTTTGCCCAAGTACAAAAAGCACCTACATGAGGAAAAAAATGCGTACTGTTCCTTTCAAAACTAGCACTGAGATTTCTTTGCAAATATTGATTTAACTTTGGGCATTACAGATGCGTCCAAGCTGCCCTATTTATAGCTTTGACTAAACCAGTTGAACCGCGCAAACATTCAGGGCTCTTCTTGATTACGACAGTGTTTCGTTTCTTCGTTTTAACAGTTGTAAAATATTGCGAACAAACCAACGGTAAATTGAAGGACCTGATTCTAATACAAACAAAAATTAAGTAGCATAAATATTAAAAGCTAGAAAAAGTCTAAAATTTAAGCCCCGATGAGTGGAAATAATTTTTTGTGACTAATAAAAAATTAACTGAAATACGTACCAACAGATTTCGTATGATTTCTTGCATTGGCATTAGATATCCATGATACCGTTCAATTTGCGCAGCCGTTAAAACGCATATAAAGACATGGTTGATCAAACATTTTAAAATATCCTGAATAACTCATAAATTTATATACCTTCATAAGGCTCTTATAATTTCTTTTTTCGGTTTTTTTTTTTTTTTAATTTTTTCGTGGCGTACCTGTAAACTAGCTTTTTAGCTAAGCGTACCGACCACGTTAAATATATTGATTGATTGAATTGAATAACGTTTTTCTCATTTCAATACAGCAACCTCCTTTCTGTTCTCGTGGTATTCCTGGTATGCACGGCAAGCCTGGGATTCCTGGGCACCAGGTCGTGATGGCCGTGATGGCCGTGATGGCCGGGACGGAGCCAAAGGTGACAAGGGCAGCCCAGGAAAGACTGGACTCAGGGGACCTCCAGGAACTCCTGGTATCAATGGAAAGAATGGCACCAAAGGAGAAACTGGAGTCCAGGGCCCTCCAGGTCAAAAAGGGCAGCGTGGAGAGAGTGGAACAAGTGGAACCAATGGAACTCCTGGTGTGATGTCTTATAGGAACTGGAAAGAGTGTGCATGGAAAAGATAACGGTCTGATCAAGGTGATTGATTTTTGTAGAATACAAAAAAACTTTGTTTTTTTATAACAGATCATAACAAACACCTGCTTTCTCAGCCATTTCTTTGTGATAGCTAATCATATTGCAAAACAGAAGGATTTATGTGGAAATTAAACGAAATAGCAATACACTGGCAATAAGAACACAATCACATTCTTCCTCTGTGTTTCAATTGCATTTTCGTGGTGGTTGAGGTCGTGTTAAGTGATTTCACTTCCTATTACCCTACCCATAAATAATTTTTCGATTGTTGTTGTTACATGATCAGTTACTGATTCCTTTCATTTCTATTGTCTTTCCATTCTGTTTAGGAATGTTTGTTCACCAAGAACTTCTCTGACACTTCCCTCCATGTTTACTGGACGGGTGAGTTTAGAGTCTACAACTGTGACGACTGCTGCTTACGCTGGTATTTCACTTTCAACGGTGCTGAATGTTCAGGCCCCCTTCCAATTGATGGTATTGTCTACTTGTGGAGAGGAGGTGCTAATCTGAATCCCCATCGTGTCCGCCATATTGAGGGCCACTGCAACAACATCGACAAAGGCAAGGTGCGCGTGGGATTCTGGGTCGGAAATTGTGCCGGATACAGTGGACATTATGACGCCAAAACAGGCTGGAATTCAGTGTCCCGGATCTTTTTGAAGAAGTTCCTAAACCCCAGGCTTAACTCCCGAAACAAAACATCCATTCCTGCATAAACGCTTATAATGGGACATTGATTATATAACGAGCTGTTTCTTTGATACTCTGATGTGCTCTGCAAATTTCTTACGTTTGTTGGTTTTAAATAAAATGCAGAAAAATTGAGAAAGGGATGGTTTCTCTTTGTATAGCTTTTCTTTCTTGTTGCTTCAGACAGAGCTGCAGTGCTTTGTTTGTAAATTACATGCCATTTCATAAATTCCGTTATTTGTGGGGTGGGGGTTGGTCGTTTTATTTCCATGGAGCTGATCTAAGACTGATCTCTTATCGAAAAAATTGATGAACTGATTAAAGAAGTAACAAGTAACAAATGGGCGCAATGCAAGCACTAAGCAAAAGCTAAAAACACTAGGATAATGTTTTCATGAAGTGGAAAAGTAGAAAACTGACCGAAAAAAAAAAATACGAATGGCTCTGTCCAGTATCGATCATCTCCCGTCTTCAAAACATTAAAAACAGGCTTGATTTTGCCTAAAGAGCTGATTTGTACGTATTAAAGTTTATTGACCCCTACTGCGCGACTCGGAAATTTTCTGCAACTTCCGAAAGCACATGTAATAATAATCTCTAATTTTACTCGGCCTCATGTGATAACCCGACACTCCTCTCAACTCCACTCCATTCCATGCACGTTAATCATTAAGTGCTTTTAGTATCCAATGTTATTTTTTGGTTGCTAATTGTTTGTGTTTGAATATAAAAAGCCCAGTGAAAGAGGGCTACATACGCTAAGCTAAGTACACCGTACAGCCGGATAAACTAGCCTTAGGAATACCCCAATCGTATCTTGATAAGTCACGGAAAATCTCCTTAAACCGCAAAAAAATTGCCATAATTGTTTAACAACTTAGGTCTGTTTAAGTTTATACCAAAATGGAAAAAAAAGAACCTATTGATTTCAGACCAAACCAGCTAGGAAAAACACATTACCTTTGGGGTGCATGGCATAAATGCGTATAGCTTTTGTATAGGAAAGCAATATAATCCAACTACTGAAAGGGTATCACTTGGGAGACTTGAGGCCTGACGTAAGGTCAAAAAGGAGGAAGAATTGGCCGTATAGGTTGTCAGCGAACTATTAAAAAGTTAATATGGACTCACAATCCATTGGTACGGCATTCACTTGCATAACAGTGTTTGGATTGAGGAGTTCCATTTATAGATATCGATTCATTATTGATTCTCTGGGAACATATTGTTATCATCCTTGGAAAATATGAAAGAACCCTCAATAGCGGTAGAATAATTTTTCGCAGGTCATAAGTAAATGGCGTTATTTTTAAATTTCTGTGCGACTATAGAAACGTACCACCCTCCTCTATCGAAATCATTTCCTCAGAGACGCCTTTATCACATTATTTCAGTATCTGGGGCCTAAAAAGTTAATTGTCAATATTCAAAACTTTGCCAACTAACACAATAGCACTCGCTATATTATAAATACTCCAACAATAAAAAGGCAAAAAACGGACCGGCGTGGATACAAAATAAAAAAAATGTGCTGAAAGAACTTAAGTACTGGGCTTTTTTATCTTACACTTAGGTCCTGTCTAATATTCAATGCAGTTAAAGTCCTGTATGTCCGAGGAAAATGATGATCATTGTTTGTTGTTTTTCGGAATCGTTCGCGTATATCTTGTTAGCGTGATTTGACAATCCATTCCACAGCTCTCTCATATCCATTCAACATGGTGACTCTACGGCAATTCAGCAGCCACTTGGCGGGAAAGACTCGATTTTGGCAGCGAAGGAAGTTGCGTGCAATCAACCCATTATACTCAGCTACTGATTTCCACGTGCGCTTGTGCTTGCGCTCGTGCGCCGCTTCAGAGATCAGCAAAGCAGCGCGGAGGAACATGATAAACTCTTCACTGTGGTCGTGGTATTCCGCGAAAGCTTGCCTCGCGGTAGAATTCGCAATTGCCCAATTTTTGGTGTCTTCAAAGACTTTTCTGCGAAAGCTATCGCCGGGAACCATGTTGTGAGCACGTATCTTTGCCTCTTCCATCAAATTTGTAAATTGAATCCAATTCTGGAACTCGGTGACAATGACTGAGGAAGGGTTACTGGGGTTTAGCAGTGGCTTGTACATGTCCAGTAGATTGGCCAGTGGCACATAGTCAGCAATGTTGGATGTGGTCACTCGGTCGTACTTCCGATCTGGGGGAAGAAACGGAACCATCTCCAAGCAGTTGCACAACAGGAACTGGAACGTCACCTGTCCCGTGGCCATGTTTAAGGCGCATTTCTTAAGAACGAGACTCACATAATCGCTGTACATCTTAAGAATTGAAGCAGACTGACTCAGTTGTTGGACGTCTTTGTAGTCCCAACATGTGAATGGATTAACACTTGACTGAAGGATATAAGAGAAAGCACCCATATTGCGACTGATTTGGAAGTCTGAACCTGTGAGGGTAAAGTTCTCATGAGGAAGCGCGCTTCTAGATTCTCTGGGTAACAGAATCCCGTTTGCAAACCAGTCAGATGCGGATTTCTTATGTTGCTTTGGGATTTCTTCTAAGTAGAGCTTCATTCCGATCTTAGCATCATAACTATCAAAGCGCCTGCGTCGGGCCTCTGTAATCCAGTCTCCTGAGCGAGAACTAAGATCAAGCCAAGTACGCCACACCTTTCCAAGTTTTTGGAACTGGTCTTGGTTCATCTTCATCGCGCCTCTTGTCAGCTCTTCAAGGTTAGATGCCTGGATCAGTTCTTGAAGTGTGCGGATAACAAGCTGCTGGTCTTTTCCACTGAGTCGCAGTGAATACCAGATCTGCGTCACGGAACTTGCGACTTGTTCCCCACCTTTTACAATAAGGGATTTAGAAAGTGGATCAGGGTAGCAGTAAAAAAAAAAATTTTTTCCTAAGCTGTTCTGTAGAAACTGATTTCCTCTTTAAAATACTGAGCAATAAAATGGATTATTTTAGTGAAATAATTAACAAATAGATTCTGCTATATTGCGTTCAACTAGGAAAAAGTGGGAAATAAGTAGAGAATTAAGGGGATGGGAGCGGGACCGATGCCGAGGTGATGGTCAAATTATTGTGCCCGTAAACACGAAGTTTTTATCAATTAACTTTTTCTTTAATAATACACTTGCAAAATTACTTCATTCTGATTGGCTACGAGCAGAGCAGTTCAAGTGTAACACCTGTGCAAATAACAACAAAGATATCCGAAGATATCCCGAAGACAACCGACGGTAATCCGAGATATTCGAAGATGGTCAAAGTTCACCCGAAGCCTTCCGAAGATACTAAAGATAATTAGACGTTTTCCAAGCACTTCCGAAGATCGCTCGTACCCTTCCGAAGATTGAAGAACATCGCTCCCAACATTTTTTGAGCAAAATTCCACAGCCACCCGAACTCTTCCAGGCATTTCCGAAGATCACCTAAGAGTGCCGAAGACTTTCAGACATTGTCGTACGTAAAAAAGGTAACCGCATTAACTTGTAAGACTACAAATTTCACACGCCTTATGGAGTCATGCAATTTTGTTAATCTTTGAAAATTTAACCGTGCTTTTTTATTTCAAATTGCACACGAAATCATGTGATTACCTACACTTATAAAAATCACATGGACTTCGGCGCAGCGAATTCCTAAATAATTAATTATTGCAGAACCAATTCATTTGAAGACGGGTGTCTGGAAAACCCGAATAGCGAATAGCGAATAATCGCGAATAGCGAACAGCGAATAGTCCCGAATAGCGAATAGCGAATAGTACGAATAGAGCGAATAGTGGCGAACAGTCTCGAATAGTGGCGAATAGTGGCAAACAGTGGCAAATAGTGGAAAATAGTAGCAAATAGGGTACCCAGCATCTCGCAGTCAACTTCGTAGCAACTTAGGATGGGATTTTCCCGCTAAAAAGCACAGACGCTTACCAGGATAAAAAATGTTTCTAAACGTAATTTCTTCTGTTTTAACCGCTGCAAAAGCGTAAATACGTCTTTATTAGGTTGTCCTTGTGTTTTCTGTTTTCATAATGTCGGCGATGGACAGCCTACTAGCCTGAGTCCAGAGAAGAAAAGGTAATAAATTCACTGAAATTCTGTTTGTTATTTGGATAATTAATTAACGCTGGATATTAGATCTAAAGCGGCGACTATTGACGACTACTCGTCACTATTCGCCACTTTTCGCGACCGTTCGCCACTATTCGCACTACTGGGGACTATTCGCACTATTCGGGACTATTCCCTATTCACTGTTCGCGACTATTCGCTATTCGCTATTCGGGTTTTCCAGACACCCTTTGAAGACAATTTCTGAAAATGGTTGAAACATGGCCGCTTCAAATTAACACGAGAGGTAGTTGGTCTTTGCAAACTAACCTTTGAATAGCAGATACAGTAAAAGAACCGTCCTGGCGAGAGTGCAAGCGCAGATGTCGTTCAAAACAAAGGTGAGCTCTTCTTGATAAGCTTCAGGAAGTTGCGAGATGGACAGCACGACATTTCGAGGATCACCAACGCCACAAACAAGGGCTGAGAACGGTTTGGAATACTCACAACCTTCGTTCAGGGGAAAATTTATCAGATCCACGGCGGGAATATTACCCCAGTAATAAACAAATGCCGTGCCTGGAGTCAACTTTATGAAGTCGTAATATTTCTTCATCTCATCAGACAGTTCGCTTGTCTTCTTTGTTATCTCGTGACAGCATATTTTGTGCGTCGGCCAGGATTTCTTGAGACATGCCGGACCACAATACCATGCTTTCATGCAACTACCGCACTTCTTTAATCCTGTGCTTTCCTTAGCACACCCAGAACACGTCCTCTTCAACGCAGCTGTTTGGCAATCCACTTGGTGTCGAAACATATCGCTATCTTGACACTTTCGACTGCAGTAGTAAGCCACTTCGCATCTAGTGCAGATCTTGGGAGCGGGCGCTGTACAAATGGTATCACAGCGCCAACATTGGTCTTTCTTGAGCATTTTTACTGCAAAGCCAGTGTTTAATATTCAACGGCTTCTTCAAGAAAGGTTTATGAGCAGTGCTGCTTCCCATGCGTAACAAAGCATCTTCCCGATTAAAGATTTCTAAGAAAAGATTTGGTTTCCGGGAATTCATGCCCTGCGTTACTCCCAAGAGGGGTGCTAAGGGGAAAGCAAGACCCACACAATTTTGGAGGCGGTATCAGCTCGTACTTGTTGCCCCAATATTGGATCTGTGGAAAAATACTATTCTCAGTCCTTCATACTTTCACCAGACGCTGGTCTGGTAGCAGGGATCCAAATTTTGTCGGGGAGGGTGGGGTGGGGGAAGGGGATGGGGTATAACCAGAGAATTGACCGTACCCTGAAAGCTCCTGAAGGCGACTAAAACGATAGTGTTTACATGGAGGATTCTAAAATTCGTACCAAACCAGACGAAAGCCTGGTTCTCACTCTTAAGATAAGCAATAGCATGAACACAACACAAGTACGCTTGTGCTTATCTTACAAGTGTAAACCAGGTGTAGGAAACACACAACTAAGAACACTTCGTGTTTTATGTAAAACCCAAAGCAAGATTATATCCAAATATATATGTTCTCAAAGAACAGGATTAACCACTCTGTTACCACGTATTTCTCAGAATGTCGACGTCGGGGTGTAGCCTGCGTAGCAAGCGTCCCCACACGAGCGAAGAATTTCTCGCCCGCTGGTCAGGCGAAAATTGGGGTGAGAGCATAAAGGGTGGCACTTTAGTGGGAGGGAGGGGTGTGGACGGGGATGTACGTTGTTGGGGAGCGATTCGAACACTCAGACACAATCAGTGACCAGTAGGCAGCCGGATGAACGGATGAAATTAAAGTCGTCAAAATATAAATAGAGAGCACGACCTGTGATAGGACATGAAGGGAATACAACTTTCTTTCTTCTTTCTTTTTTGAAGGAATTCATGTCTTTCATGTCCGGACAGAATGCTGCAATTTTTTCTCCCGACTTTAGGCTGAAAATATCCTGAAAGTACACTTGAACCCTTTGACGCCTAAGTAGTCATATATGGCCACTTAATGGTCGTGCTCTTTGTACCACTTGTGACGTCATCAATTTAAATGTCACCAGATATTATTGATAAGCAGATGGTAGTACTAGGTTAGGCCTTTCCCTACAATGGTCAGGTTTAGATATCGACGACATTCCGACGTCGCAAATCAAAAAAACGTTATCAGTTTTGATGCAAAAACGGTGGTAAAATGGTCCACTATGCCTATGATTGATCAAGGTCCATTTCTTGGCTTCGCCAATAATTAACATCCAACTTTTCATAGACTGTTCACAGTCCCCTATTTTCCCGTGAGATCGTAGATGTCGATCGTTGAGCTCGACGGGCCGCCATCTTGATGTCTTGATGCGAGCGAAACTGGAGAGAGTACAAAATGCCCGTGGGTAGGGGTGGTGGCGGGCACCGCTGTTAATCCCACCGCCACTACTCACGGGCATTTTGTACTCTCCCCAGTTTCGCTCGCATCAAGAGACCAAGATGGCGGCCCATCGAACTCAGCGATCGACATCTACGATCTCACGGAAAAATAGGGGATTGTGAACAGTCTAAACTTTTCACGCAGCCAGAAAGAACATGCAACGCAAAAGGTAGCCAGAGTAAAAGGGCCGAGAAAAAAGAAAGGAAAGGAGCAACAAACAAAATTGAGAACGGGTAATGGCCAAAAAAAAGTGGTTTGTAAAGGCGAATTCGAAGGAAATCTGGGAAAACAATATCCTCTCCTTCTTTTTTCAGAAAATGCTGATGTCAGCATTTTTATTGAGATTCAAGGTTAATTATCCCGAAAAAAAAAAAAAGCGTAGCTACCCCAATTTTTCTTTGTGGATTCCAATAGCCCTTGCAAAGGTCTACTTTTCCCACGTGGTCCTTACCCGTCCTAAAATACTAAAAAATCTTCTTAATGAAAGAACAGTGTACCGAACACAGCACACTTTGTTTCTTGGGTCGACGTATTATTCAAATGATGTCGGTTTATTTAATAATATTTAGGATAAGGGGGCGTCGACATATTCACTCAGTTTTTCCCGTTTACGTCAACTGGAAGTTAAGGTCAGACTCACCTCCCCCTCTCCCCTCAGTTTATAAAATGGCACTAAATGGCGTACTAAGCTTTCGTTTTATTTTCCAGCCTATAACCTTTTCCTGGGCAGGAAACTCGTAAACAGATGAAAGCAAAAATCGTCAAAATTGAGCAGAAAAATGTCTCCACTTCCGCGTTTTTAATCCTTTCAGACACAACAAGACGTTGTCATAACAACAGTAAAAGTACTGGAGCGGAACCGAGAAGCTTCTTATCCCGGATTACATGGATTAGCGAAGGTTTGTGATTATTAAAGGAACGCCTGTTTCGAGTTTTGCACTTCGTTAGCCTCTCATGTTTGTCTCACTGGCGTCTTGGGATTCAAGTGTACACGTGTTAAGATCCGGAGTTCCAATACAAGGAATTAATTTAGAAGGAGATGTGAAGCAACGAGGCCCAAAAATATAGCTGAAATCATACAAACAAGACAATTAAAGTGAATTAGGGAAACAGAAGCTGCATTCTTTCCGTCAGATGCCACTTAATGTCTTTAGTATGTAAATACGTTCCATTGAAAGCGACATAATTGCGACCACTGTTGTCCATTAACGTCCAAGAATAGACTGATCAATCAATAACTTCATGAAGAAAAGGGCTGCCCATGCCAATTTTGTACTGCAATTTTCTCGACCGACATTAGATTTCGGAGGATTTTTGAAGGCCAGTTTGTTTGGATTCGTGTGGCTCATTCGAAAGTTGGAAAACGTCGTCTAAAATCGCAATTACAAATTCATTTAGTGCTAATTATAGTCGCGCTTTGTGTCAGTTGCCTAGCAACGCAAATTAGCAAAGAGAAAAATCAAAGGAGCAGTTCTCAAAGGAAATTGATGCGATGAAATGTGCAGCGAGGTCCATAATTAACACGTTGCGCGGTTGGAATCAAAGGGAATTTTTCGATCGTTTCAAAACAGTATAGCTATGGATTCAGCTGATGAACCCATCGTCGCATCAGACGGCGGCGAAAGAGAACTAATCGACAAGTTACTGGAGTCCGGCGAGAGCCAGGAGATCGAGGAAGATTTCGATCGCGTGGTGAACACAAGTGGCTGGGATGAAGTCGCTTGCGGCTGGAAACACACTGCGCCGAATGTTCGATATATCTCTTCAGCTGGCCCCAAAAAGAAGACGTCGAAGGAAAAATATTGGAGAGTTAGCCCGGATTCGGAGAGCCATTACGCGAAAGTCAAGCGTCTCGCTGGAATGATCACAAATTCGAATTCGAACGTAAACAGCGTCACTGAAATCAACAACGTAAGGGCCGCTGGAAATTGGCCGGGAAACAGGACTCTAAAGACTAACATGCGAAATTTTCAAAACGCTGATGTGTTGTCCTACGATAGCCCTTGCTGGAGATATATAATCGATCCTAGGACGTTGGAATATGTGGAAAGAACTCCACTTCAAGTGCTACGAAACATGGCCACCACCCACAAGTATCCGAACCAAACTCTTGTTCTCGAAAACGGTGGTATGATAACATTTCAGGAAACTAGCAATGGAGGTATCGCAATCAGCGATCCCGCTTTGTCATTCGATCGTCGACTCTTGGAAAACCAGGATCTCAAAGCGGAGTATCGCGTTGAGAAGACTGAGAAGGCCAGTAGGTTTCCCTACAGTTTCGACTCATCCGTCCCTCTTATCACACAGTTCAGATCGGAAGACAAGATCAAAGTGATTCACGCTTTGCCTACATGCACAATCAAAGAGAACCCGATGATTTCTTTCTGCGAGTTATGCAGGTTTAGCACTCGTGATATATCCAAACGTGACTGCAGACTTGAGATTTGTACTAACAGCTCAACAGAGCTCAAACCACTACAAAAGATAACACCGACCCAGAGACAGACAGCAGAGGAAAGCATTTTGGCCAGTAAAGCTTCAGCAGCACATTCCAGATTAAAATCTGACAGTTCTTCATGTTTAAAGCCGTGTAGAAAATTTAAGGAAAATAAAGCTGCGAACCAGAAGCGAAAAACTGGTCCGGGAGGGGAGGGTAAGTTGGACTGGCTTCCTATCACAAGGAACACTATAGGGTACCCATATCCTTCAACTACCCTGAATCAGACTCATAGCAAATTTCCAGAAAGACCATCTGCTGGGTTTTCAAAGGCGTTCTCTCTTCCAAGGCACAACAAGAAGGGAAAGAAACTGACTCTTAGTGAGGCAGCAAATTTAGTTCCCAATAGAGGAAAGCTAGATGATGCACTGGAGAAACTCACTCAGGAACTGGACAGAAAAGTGGACAAGAGGATCAGTTTTTCAGAGCCTCTGTTGCCAAGTGTATCAGGGACAAAACTGGAAGTACCTGCTGGTGCTTTAGCCAACTTCTGTGATAACTGACATGTGTGAATTAACAACCTATCCATTGATTCCCCTGATGGCTATTCTTCAAGATCCTTAATGACAGCTACTTGTACATTGTAGCCAAAACACAAACATCTGCCCAGTAATTAACTATATGCTCTACAAGGTCTTCAGGTTGTGCACTGAATTTTTACCCTTTGAAAGTATCACCGTTACTAAAGCTTTCATTTTCCTTCCTAATACTAAAGTAAAATATTAATAAGCTACATATTTTCTGTACTATTTCAGCAAGAACTTTTTCCAAAGCCTGTGATTATGCCTCTTTTCCCATCATCATTTCTTATCATGATAACATTTGGGATTTAAAATAATTGGGATTATAGAATATACCACTGGCCTTCTGCAGTTGGTACACAGTCTGTAGTTCTTTTTATGACTGTGTCATTAGGGTCGGCATCTTCTAGATGCCTCAGTGAAAGCAGGTAAACCTTTTGAAGATTCTTCAGTTTTTCTCCTGGTATCAATTGACCATCAGTAAGTCTTGTGCATGTAGTTAGTGAATTTTTGTCCCTGATGAAAGTTTCAGTTGACCTTGAGTGGTTTGAATGTAGCGTAAAAATAGCAGGCTCACAGTATCCCTGGGAAACTTTGAAATGCTACAGCTAGCATAAGTTTATTACTCTCAGTCTCTAGAAAAGGTCATAATGCACTGTAAATTATGCAGTTTAGGGAGCATAGTGACAAGATCAAAATCAATGTGAATAGACATGTACATGTACATGTATTTATAAAGTGCACTTTCTGGTTTAGATGATACTGTAAAATAATTGGTTAAAACAGAATATTTTTGGTAGTGTACATGTACATTTTGGTAAATAAGTGCAGATGAAAAGTTCTTTATTTATACACTGAAATAAAATCTTACTCTTCGATAAATAATTTGCAATTGGTGATTTTTTTGGTGAACATAAAATCCACTGCATGTATGCGACTATTTTGTAGCCATGTGTGTTCTATAAAGGGTGTGAAATGTACAGCCTTTAATACCATACCATAGGATCCCAGTTATCAATGATGAAATGAACCAATGACCAATGAGTCCTGTAAGTCTATATCTTATTGCCATTACCGTCATTGGTCAGAGCTACCCGTAAACAGGTCAACCATTATTCAAGATAACATGGTGTTTAGGCTCTCTGGAACATTTCTGAGGCTAACTGGAGCACTATCGAGGCTAACCAAACTGCTTTTTGGGCTAACTGAATGCTATTAAGGCTAATCACCAGTCAACTGGAGTGATCCACAGAGGCGGATCTAGGGGGAGCGTGCAGGGGTGCACTTCCCCTCCCCCCCCCCCCCCCCCCACTGAGATGACATGCAGCTTTCTTAAATACGTTAAGCTCACAAGTCAGTTACGCCATTCCGTAGTGGTGCACCCTTCTTAAGAAATATCCTGGATCCACCCCTGATCCATGACTAATAACTCACGAATTTCTTAACTTGTATTTCTCGTTACACTCTCTTCCCAACTGATGGACATATGCAGAGGAGTTCAGTGCATATTAAACATCACCTGGCCCATGCACCACTTTCTCTACTAGTAAGTAACTGGTAACCCTCCTCCATTAATGTTGTGTAGAGTGAAAACTTACCGCAAAAAGCCAGTTTTCAAAAGTGACATATTGTGAGAAATTTCCTGGCATAACACAACTCCAAATTAAAGTATTGCAAGGCAACTCTTCAACAAGCACTAGTCTACATGTAAATCAGGGGCAGGGGGAATTTGATGCCTGCAGTGCAGGCATTGCTTCATCACTTGGAGGCTCTGGCTAAAGTATTATGCTAAGGTTTTGATGGATGAGATTTGATCACCAGGCTCTTTTAGAGTGGCTTTCACTTGAGTGTCAAAAGTAATTTGTATTTGCTGTGGTTTTACATTACTATCCTATGTGATTGACTTAAACCAACTTGAACCACTCTGTCATCCGATCAGAACTAACACTAAATAAATCTTGACTTGCTTGCACGCGTACACACCAGCTCCATGTATTTACTTCAAGTTTAGATTAATTCAGTGCATTGTCTGTGTCCTTTGTAATTGGTTAGGATGATTTCTTTGGTTTTGGTTCTGCAACACTCACTCAAAACTGCTCTGTTTTCGTCACTTTGGTTTGCATCATGTAATTGCTTGTCTGGTAATTAAGTATGAAGACATCTTATTCTCCTTGATGCAGCAGGGAAATAAGAGAAGATGCCATTCAAACTCTTGGATGGCATAAAATGAGCTCCACTGGAGCAATAATTACATCTATATAAAGATAACATAAAACAATTTTAATGAATTATGATTTACATTTTATTCAATGCAATATTATTCCTGACCAGTAAATCTACACTGCAAAGTTACAGCATGTGGATGCCAAGATTAACTAGGTTTGTGTTTCTGCACTGGAGACAATGCAGGTTTGATCAAGAATACTTTGACGAGTCTGTGTTTGAGAACTTGTGGAAGTTACAGATCCATTTCTGAACTGTTCATCTGTTTGTGTCACCTGTGCCCAGTGGGTGTCTGTCTGGACACTTGATGACAACAAACTGGAGCAGACAAAGTCACTCTGTAATGTTTGAGTTTGCGAGCTGGCAAATTCAGTGTCATCAGCAAGCTCACTGAAGTCTGACATCACAATGGATGTTTGTGTGTGAATGTCAACCAGGTCATCATTGTAAACAAACTCATTTCCACTATTATCCAGACCAGGTGACGTAATCGATGAGAAATCCGTGAACCAAGTTTGAGTCTGCGACTCAGTCAGTTCAATATCTTGAGTGTCAAATAGATCATCCAGAAGGGTGTGCGTCTGAGTTCCAGAGTCAATTGAGCTGTTTGCATCAATGCCCAGCAAGGAAATCAAAGTCTGTGTCTCGTTGTCCTCAAGGGGAACCTGTTCCAAGCCACACGTCTGAGTTTGCGCACTGCTTAAGGGTCTTAAGTCACTTAGTGCCAAATCAGTGCTTGTAAGATTGGTTTGCGTTTGGATATTTAAACACAATGGGTCAATATCAAGTGTCTGCATTGAATTTTCATTTGTGGTCACAAAGCCTGGCCTTTGTTGGCCTGTAACAAAAGAACTTATAGGAGGGAGGTGTTGAACCGGGGTGGCCTGCGGCAACGCAAATGGCTGTCTTGTACTACTACTACTACCAGCAGCAAAACAACCCAGTTGTGCCAGGAAGCTGTCATCAGTGCCCACACCAAAGTCACTATGGCTTGCCAACATGGCCACCTGGGTTCCAACTGAAGCTTGGTTGTTGAAACCAATCCCAAGACTTTGTCCATCGTTGTTGAACTGAAACTGCCGCGTGGTAATTGGAGCAGGGGTCTGTGTATACGAATCGCATGCCTGCTCTGCGATTGTTGAATGACTGGGTGTTTGAGTATGCATGCTGTGAACATCAAAGGGTGTTTGTGTTTCCACAGACTTGGTGAACACTTGTTTCTTTGCAGTGTCGATCAAACTTTCACCAGCTTCCAAGGGAATGGCTAGACCAGGTTTAGGAAGGATTGGGCAGAGTTTTGTTCTACTTGGGCACTGTCCACCATTCTTTCCAGAGTTCTTTTCAGTGCATGGGAAAACTGGGATAACAGGTTTAACAACAACAAGGGTCACTGCACTCGCAGGTACTGGCGGTTTTGAACTGGAAGCAAAAACAACAAATAAAGTATTTTATAATGAGACCCCTTTTAAAGATAATTGAAAAATTGCTACTCTTATGCGCATTTAACTATTATAATTTATTGAAAAAATAAAAATTAAACAAATCCATCATTTCTTTAAAATTGTGTTTATGTTGATCACTTGGTAGACTTACCAAGCTGCAAAAGGCAAGCCATAAAAAAATGCGTGAGATACAAACCCAGGTGCAAATAGAATGACACCTAAGATAAGTTAGGCCCGTTCCAAACGCCGCTCCATTCATGTGCCGAACCAAACTGATGAGTTAAGTATGGCAGAAGAGTGACATTTGAATCAGTTTGGTTTAACAGGTTAAGTTTGGTGCAGTAAACAACACTAAATTTGGCAGGGTCTGTCGCACTATGCGGCATTGGAGCGGCAGCTGATTCATATTGCATTCTCCTCATGTGTCAAACCTAATGTATAAATTACTGTAATGTATTTTTCATATAACGGGACTCGTGACTGGCTCAAAATTGAGTGGCATGACCAGTCATACATGAAGCCCAAAGTTGTCGCTAAAAATAAAGACAACAAAATATATGCCTTTGATTTATGAGAAATGGGACTGTATAAGCGAGTTTCTTTAGCGCAAATTCATTTTTTGCTTTTTCTTCGTGATAAGAGCCCAGCTTATGAGATTCCCTTTAACAAGTCGAATTAACTGGGAGAAAAACTGTCTAAATACAAACACTGAACCTTGAGCTTGAATTTGCTTCCCTAAATATTACTATAACAGCAAAAATAATGTCAGTCACAACTTGTTTATCTGGACAGAGTTCTTGAATTCAGAATGCATATTTTCTCGTCAAAAATTGTCACCACTGGCTTCCCAAATCAAGTTCGACGCAAGTATGCCGTCTGAACCAGCCGTCGCTCCAAAGTCGCTCTTAAGTTAAACTTAATCAAGTTTGGTTCGGCACATGAGTGGAGCAGCGTTTGGACCGGGCCTTAACGTGATAACTGTAAATATAGTTTCTGCTGACTCAACTCAGTAACGTAGATGTAGACTGATGTAGAAGAGGAGCGAAAACTCAAGATACATGTATCATTCAAATGGCGTCACCAAGTTCCCTAAAGTTATGTTTCATTACCACTACCTACTCCTTACCTTTCTTTCTTTGTTGTGTAACATTCTGGCAGTTTGTGCATTTGTCTTCGTGCATGAGTGAAGAGTGCTTCCACTGTGGTATAAGGACATCCACATGAACAAATAAACAACTGTCCACATTTAAGCTCATGGCGGTGGCATGTATCTGGCAAACCAAAACCTTTGCCACATTTGCTACAAACATTCTTTTTCTCTGCGTGAACTGTCATGTAATGCTGGAAAAAGAGCAAAACCTGATAATTTATTATTTGGAAAAATAAGTTTGGGTAGACTAATAGTACATGTCTACAGGACATTGGGACATTCCATTTTTTATACATACTCCCCTTACCCGCCGCACCCCTCCCCCCCCCCCCCCTCCATCAGGGGCAAATTTGACAGCTTAGTTTATTTACATTGGCTCATTTGAAGTTTGCATCCTAGGAGTTCAAAATTTTGATGGCTCCTTTAAAAAAAATTTGCAACAGGCCTTTTGCCAGATGTTACCCTCCATAGATGGGGCGGTGAAGGGGAAAGGATGAAAAGAATGAATGAAAAATTAAAAAAAGAAGAATGTCCCACCCATTTCAAGTATTAATTAAATAATTCCTGGATAGTTTATTGTAAGCTTATCAGCAACGAAAGTATCAAATTATGTTGATTGTGATTCTTGATTGTTCCTGAAGTATCGATACGTTACCTGTTTCAGCTGTGACATCCGCGGGAAATGTCTTTTTGTGCCTTGTCCACGTACACAATGTTTAACTGGACAGTAAAAATGTTTCTCAACCCGATTCTTGCTCTGACCGCGAACATAAAGCTGCTTCTCTTCGCTGCTCGAAGCAACTCCATGAGTCTTGATTAGGTGCATCCGGAGACAGGCACGATTGTGAAACACTCTAGAACATCCTTGTGTAGGGCATGGAAGAGGATCTGCATTTTCCTTTCGAGTGAGATCTTCCACCGATGGACAAACGTCTTCCACGGTGGTCGCCATGTTTTGAAATGATGATAGTTGCGAAAAGACTGGTGACCACTCAACCCAGGCCTCCGGTACTTCTCGTCCGCCAATATGGCGGATGGAAGAGCGTTTAGCACTCCAAAGGGAAAACTAACGATAGAGAAGTTCTCATTTCAAGATGAGAAGGAGAGATACAAGAGACAAATAGAAGATCACGCTTTTAATCATGCGGTATGTTATTTCTAAACAGCGTGTCTCTTTTATGAGAGATCATGAGACACGATGCCATGTCCTGGCAATAACTTGCGCACGTGGGAGGCATTCGAATAGTTTTACGTAGTTGCACTAACATTTTATAATTTTGTAAACAGCATAAAATTTGAATTTTTTATAAACAGTTATGTATTAAGTCGAGATTGGATCCACAGGTAGAGATTGTCATCCCAGATTGTTTTCTTGGGAATGTCATCCAATGTTTTCGGAGCATTTCACCAGCTCGGGATCAATTCTGTTTGATTGAACTGCCAGTACATGCCTTTACAGAAGAAGAGTTTATCAGGACATTTATAAAGACTGGTAATATTAGTAAGCTTAAACAATGACGTAATGTGTGGTTCAATTCTACCTGTTACCATCCCCCTGGCCCACAGGGCTTATAAGGAAGATGCGGGTGGGAGAGCTTATGACCGGAATTTTATAGTGTTGGCTTGCACCCCAATTAATACAGCTAACTTCGGGGAGACCGTGATTTTGGCATTTTAATCTGAGATTTTTGTTGTCTCTTTTGAAAAACTGCCTAACGCCACTAAAAGATATTTCCACCCTTGCATAAATGAACACCCCCCCCCCACCCCCCATGCAAGACCCTGAGATATTCAAACTTTTTGAAAATTCTGATGAATTCTTATTTTCTTACCCCTCAGTAGGACAGAAAAATAACTATGAGAACAAAAACTGGCCAGGGTAAAATTGACCAGCTGCATTACACGAAACTTTCCAATGAAAATTATTATGAAAAATAATAATTGTTATCATTAGGAAAATAATTATGTCATCAAGATAATTATTAATAAAGGTATCAATAATAAATCAATAATATGTTACAGGTCAATTTATTGCACTCAGCTGGGAAACACGCATTGATTCTGGGAACTGTGTGGCAGTTCTTCCAACAGGTGAGATGTGAATATAATTCCTAAAAAAGCTGGGAAGTCTTTCTTGTATTCTTGATGTGTGGTTAAGACTTAAGGTACAGAATGGAGAGAGGTGTTTGAGAATACAATTTTTACCCTCAAATCACCCTATTCTAGTACTTAATTAACCTTTCCCTCGGGACATTTATTTCTTGTCCATGTAGTCTGGAAGTTGAAAAACACTTAATATTCTGGAGTTATGTATAACCATTCAAAATTGTTTATTTTTCTGAAGGACTACCACATACAATAATGAGTCAGGACTTCAGTTCTTCAACATGATTTACTTTTCTTAGCAACTGTTCTAACTTTTCTTGGTGAATGAGTAATATCTTTATATTTTTTATTTTTTGTGTAGGAGTACTCATTCTTTCCCTGGACAAAGACACGTATGAGCAGCTGGGACTCACAGGGAAACCATCAGCTTTTCAAAAGAAACACAGATTCAGTAAGTATAATATTACTGTTAGAGAATTCATGTTGGTTATTGTACTATATAAGAAGTTATTTTGCATTCATTATCATATTTTACATTTTTACATTTTATTTTTATTTAGTTACTGTGTTCATTCTTTAAAGTTTTTAACCTATTTTGTGTGGCAAGAGATGAATGTGTGATGAAGTTCACCACTGTTTGCTAGAATCATATTTGGTGTAGACAGCAAGGGTTGATCGTCAAATATAGTATAACCTGGAATTATATTGTGTTGGACTGTCAAAGATCAGCAGTGGCAGATCTAGGGGAGGGGCCTGGGGGGCCCAGGGCCCCCCTTATTTTGAGTGAAAAAAGAAGAAATGACTTAAGGAAGAAAAGCCAGCAGGCAAGTAAAACTAAACTGGGCCCTCCCCTTAGCTCAAAGTCTGGATCCGCCAGTGATCAGAGAGCTTAAGCACCAGTTCTGATAAGGACACTTAATAATTAAGTGTCCTTAATTTTTTATTATGACATGAAATTACATAACATACAAGTCATACATACATACATACTTTATTGGAACTCCCTTTAGTAACTTGAAAATGGACATGATTTAGTTGTAGAAGTGAACCTGGCAGCACCATACTTTGTTCCTGGAAAGAAGCTGTATGAGAGGGTTAGATGGTGTTTAAAGGACAAGCTGGAGCTAACATTTAAATTTCTTATGAGCTGGACAAATGAAGGTCAGCACGATCACAATACGCAAGTGCAAATAGTGTCTAAAAAATAAAGTTAAGTCATGTTAATTGTGAAGTCAAAGTGGTCAGTCCTAACAATTGCAAGAAGTGATTGCTAAAATGAGTTTCACCAACAGTGTAATACCAAATCAATTTCATTTTAGTTAGACCTTTCTTGAAAATTTTGTTTTCTTAAGCTGATTGGCTTAAGAAAAAAAAATTTCCAAAAATGTCTATCACCAATTACAATACTAGATAAATTAATTAAAATAAATACAGTTACTAAGACATGCAAAATGGTCAGAGAAAAATATAAGCTTCCATATGGATCAGATTTCTGACAGTTAATTTGGATTTCACTTAGGTTTCTATCACTGACAGTGTTTGTGAACATTTCAGTGGGGCAGATTGAGAAAACTGTTCGGAATAAATTGAAAGATTTCTTGCGTGTGCTTAAAGCAGCTGTGTTATAATGAAAATGGAAACAAACAAGACATTACGTAGATCCCCATTTAAGATGATTTCTGCAGAACATTTGAGCAATAATGGTAAAAATTAACCTACCTAGAAATCCTCATGGCATGGTATTGTTTTGAATACAGTTAAGAAGAATTTATCGAGACTTACCAGTAAGCTCTCAAGCTGACCCCATGAGAGAAAATTGAACTTGAAGTTATCTATATTTCACTTAAAACAGACATTTCACTTTAGTTAAAAGTACAATAACACATGCTTTAAGCATTCTTATGAAGTTTGACATCAACCCTCTCGAGAATGCTTGAGAATTTAATCACAGGGTCACTTAGCTATAGAGAAACGAACTAAACTGAGTTGTTTTAAATAGTATTCCAAAAGTTACCATGCTATGAGTAGATTTTTAGTAAATAATTTTAACTTGCACTTATTGCTCAAACTTTGAGCAGAATCCGTCTTAATTTGTTTTGACATTATCCTTGTAGGACAATCATCAACAGGAACACTCCACTCCTTCTTGTACTCTTACAATGGCCAGATGTTGTCTAACGAGGAAAACGTCGAGTGCATTCCAAATTGTCCTAAAGCCCCGCAAATCAGTTTTGAAAAGTCAAGCTTCACAGAAGACAGGACGAGTCCAGAAAATTGTGATGTGTGCGACTGTATGTCATTTTTTGAGTGGCTTGGCTGCATTGCCTGTGGAGTTGATTGGTAAGAACAGGATTTTCATTGCCACCTTCAACACCATCACTACCTCATTTAAGTGGCCATTAAAATGAAAGCCAATGAGTAATAATATCATGTGGTACTTTTTATTTTGCTACACAAGATGGTTCTACCTGTTATTATAAGCGTTTTGTTGAAACCCTAGCATGTGACCCATTAAATGAAAGATTTTAAGCAGTACTTTCATTTTGTACTGTTTGACAGTGGATATCTGCCTAACAATAAGGTGAATGAATGAATGAATGAATGAATGAATGAATGAATGAATGAATGAATGAATGAATGAATGAATGAATGAATGAATGAATGAATGAATGCATGCATGCATGCATGCTTTATTTAATGTGGATATACGTTTAGCTTGAGAGCTAGTTTACAGGTATTCCACCTAATAACTAATGAAAACCAAACAACTAAACAATGCTGATATCACAATTCATCAAGTGAATACTGATTAAAACTATTCAAAACTATTATTACAATATTACTGCTGCAGTCAACATACTGTTAAAAATAATGTCACAAATTTACTAATCCCCGAAATTTAGCGATCTGGTTTTGCCTTCTTCAGATAGTCTTTCAGCGGTGGATCTAGGGGGAAGGGTGCAGGGGGTGTGCACCCCCCCCCTCAAGATGAAGCCTTCTTCTTTGTATTTGCTTTTAAATTTTGTTTACCTCACAAGTCAGTTGTGCCATTCCTTAGTGGTGCACCCTCTCCTAAAAAAAATCCTGGATCCAGCGGCCCTCATCTTTGGTTGAGACCCTGGTGTGTGACCGTTCAAATGAAAGCTTGTGAGCACAACTTGTATGTGGTGCTGTTTGTTTCAGAACTTGGCGTAATGAAATTTTCTTCTATAGAGGTTTTACCGTATTTTGCCATCATCTTGTTCACCAGTGTACTTGATATACCATCACAGAGACAACCTGTGCCAGTACTACGTTAATCCAATCCATTTCTTAGCTCTGCAGCTTCACCGGACAGTTATGTGTCAACATTAACATGTCCAGAACCATCATGTGAACTGAAACAATTGATCAAGTGTCGCTGGACTGGGATGATCACAAGTAATTGCATTTTATCAATGATGCAATCAGTAAGGTACATGTATAACCCTAACTAGGTAGTTAATTTTATTGTTTATACTAAGGTGTAATGTTATTGCTATTATTACAAAATGTAGAGCTCTACATATGTAGATTCATTGCTATTTATAAGTAGCCAGGGCATTTAATCGACAGTTACTATAAACAGCTTAAACAAGTGGGTCTGTAGTATCCAAAGTACAATCATAATTTATTTCATATGTGATTGATTGATTGATTGATCAATTTATGTACATGGGTGTAATTTTATTGTAATGAATGCAAATTTATTTATTATAATTCCTTTTCTCACAGAGAGCTTGTAAAGTCAAATGGTATTCCTTGGATTGCAGTGACTGTGTGGGGATTTACTGACTGCCCAGTCACATGGAAACAGAATGAACATGGACACTTTTTTAGTGGGGAGAACTTTTACACTTTTGTGATTTTCCCCAATGATAGATACTGGCTCTACACAGCTATGGGCAGTCATGATATCGGCCTATAGCCAGTTAACTATTTTATTCCTGACATAGCCACTGTTCAAATGGAACAGTCACAATATTGCATTTTGGAAAATGTCAGAACTAACACAGAAGCAGGTTGTAGTCAGAAAGGAGAGTTGTAACATTTGGAGCTTTACATGCTTTCATGTTTAAAAGCAACATGAGAAATTAATAATATTTATCATCTTGTTCTCAGCATGCACTGCAGACCTTGTATATGTGGAACGTAGAGTTTATAAACAAGCGTTATCTATGTAATATTTATTCATTGTTTTAATTTGAAATTTGTTTTTGTTGAACTGGGTGTGTCAGGTATGTTATGATTGTTTATTTCTTAATAATATTATGTGACTGCACAATAGAGATGGTATAATTATTATTTAATATACAAAAGCTCTTTTAGAAAATTTTATTTACACCAAGTCAACTACAGTATATAAAAAAAGAGGATACAAAAGAACAGACTAAAAAAATCACTATTACTAACAGCTTTAACTTGTTTTAAAAAATAAAAATAAAAGTGTAAATCACTAAAAAGTGAGTAAAAATACAAGAAATTTTAGAAGAATTTTGTGTTAAATTAATTAACTAGATAATCCTAAGCCCACAACAGAAATGGAATAAAAATATTGATTCAGTTTAACTAATATGGCATTGGATTGAGTCCACTTTTGCAATGATAAATTATTAAACTCTTGTTGTTTAGAAAAAAAAAAAGTAATACAGTAACAACTTACTACTACTCATAAATCAAAGCTAACCATCATGGCAGAGAAAATATTAAAACAGGGCTCAAAAAAGTGCCATCTGGTCGTCCAGGACAAGTAGATTTTCCTACTGGGGAAGTAACATGCCTGACCGGCAAAGGATCAGGCAAGTCGTGTACTAACTAAATCATTGAAAGATCAGACTAAGACTTGTCCAGAGAAAGCATTTTTTTGAGATACTTGTCCGAAGGGCTAGCTGGAGTTCAAGTGTTTTTCGAGCCCTGATTTAAAAAAAACAGCTAACATAAACTACCCTGTTTAAAAAAAAAACTATGTACAGCTGTAATTATTATTACAATATGCTTAACAGCAGTCATTCAAATTAAATCTTTACTGAATCAGGTGCATGTATTCTGTCCTTTCACCCACTGGAAAGGATTCTGTTCTTTGAAGGACTGACTGAATCTTTTTTCGACCAAATAAATCATTGGCTTCACTCTCTCTAAGGCAGACACTCCTCGAAGTGGATCTACCCGTCTCATTTAGAGTGGTGTCTACCTTCTGAGAAACAGGTGATGAGTAATGAGTCACGCCTGCCCTGGGAAGGTTTGCACCCTACAGAGAGTGCACAGTGTCCGCTTTGAAAACGCTGACTGTACCCTTTTTTGCAATAGAATTTCTAAAACAGCTCTAACTCATCAGCACGGTGTTTCATTGGAATCATAAACTGCTGTCCATCAAATTCCAGTTAAAGGGGCTGACAGAAATAACAAGTTAGATCATACATTCAAAGAGATACAATGTTGATGAATGTTTGTCCTACAAGTTTGGAACACATACTTTTCAAGACTTATGGCAGCGTATCTTGATGCTGACGAGAACTGCCTGCTGCTCAGTTTTCACCGTTGGTTTTCTTTTCTGTCAGGAAAAATGAGTTCTTGGAAAGGGAATGTAGATTAGCAAGATATGATGGCAAGGGTACATCAACAAAACTCTGTGATCCAAGATTCTTAATACCTTCTATTACACTTGGCCCTTCAAATGTAACATTGCAGGAGATCGGTCTGTTAAGTCGGGGGAAGTGCTGTCTACTGCGTAGCCTTGTTTGCATCTTAAGGAAGTAAATTATTAAAAAAAAACAATGTTAATACATGTAGTTTTGTGAATCCACCTCTTGCAAGGGATGCAAATCAAGGTCACAGGATAACCCTCTACAGGGCTCGAAAAAAGTGCAGTCTGGTAGTCTGGGACCAGTAACAGCAGATTTTCCTGCTGGGCAAGTAACTTTTCATTCTCACTTGCCCGATGGGAATGGGATCAGGCAATTTGCCTGCCAACTAAATCATTAAAAGAACAACCTATAGACTTGCCCAGGGAAAGTAACATTTAAGAGCTACTGTATTCATCCAAGGGCAAGCTGGAATTCAAGTTTTTTTTTCGAACCCTACCTCTAGTGTTATTTTTTCAGTCTGAGATTATATAATAATTTTAATATAACCACTACATGTACATGTAATCACATAACAATCACTCTACAAGAAGATAGAGTTGGCTATAGTTAAATCTGAAACCTGGTCTACTGTGCACAGGAACAAAGTTCTGATTAGGTCATGATCACCGCCTTCTACATTAGGCTGATTTAGCAAGAGAACAGGAACGTCACTTGACGACGGCGCGCGCAGAACAAACACCCAAATATGGTCAAATTAGAACAGAATCCAGATTATTCCGCGCGCCCTGCAGTCGTCATCTAACCATATTTGGGTATTTGTACTGCGTGCGCCGTCGTCAAGTGACGTTCCCGTTCTCTTGCTAAATCAGCCTATTACCCTACCCATGACACGGCTTTTTTTTTTTATTATGGCAAACAATTTTAATTTGCATTAGAAAACAGTCTTAAGAAAATACATGCACTGATTGGTTAAAAATTGTGTTTCTATAACTCGATAGATACACAGAACTAGCACAAGCTGTTGAAGACGTAATGATGGCATGAGCAAAGAAAATTTACACTTTATATTCAAAGCTAACAAGTTGTTTTCCTTTTTTTCGTTGTGGTGTTTTCTAAAAGAAATAGAAAACATGTTCTCCATGTTTCTATCAAGTTATTGAAACACTCGTGAAAGTTTGGGAGAACTTGAAAAAGCTGTGGAAAAACTCGCCTGTGGCTCTTGTTCCCACAGCGTTTCTCGTTCTCCCAAACTTATAACTTGATGGAAACATGGTACATGTTTTCTATTTCTTAAATAATGTTTGAAGTACATGTACATTATAACCATTAGAGGGCATTTCTGCAAACCTTAAATTCCACTCTTTCCAGTACTGGTTGTGGGTTGGAGCCAAATGCACTGTCTGTGAAATGTTGCCTCTTCTGGTCCTCCTCCTTGTTCTCACTTGTTATTTCCTGACTTTGCGTGACTTCAGTCTGTCTCTCTGCTTATTTGAAAAGAAGGGACTCAGACAAGTACATTTAAGCTCAAGGGGAATAGTTACAAGACTAAAAACATTTCCTGTGGTCTACCATTAGTTAGAAAAAAAAAGTTGGGAAAGTTTGGTGAACAGGTTAGAATTATTTTAAAAATGTGAGCTGTAGCCACATCTTTTAATTAGGGTTTCTTTTTTGATTGATTTTTCCAAAGAAAGGACCAATTAATATTACATTGGTTAGTATAGTATCACAGACACACAAGGCATGCATACAGGACATTATTATCCAGTTGTTTCTCTAAGTGTATGCATTGCAGCCCTACATTGCTGACCAAAATTCAAATATTACATGTAATTATTTAATTAGTACCATTGAGGGAATTATTATTATAAATACAGGGTGTATATGAAGGCTGGGCTCTCAGTAGCCACATAGAACACCTGAGTACTATACAGGTATTTTCCTAAGTCAACTGTTTTAAGGAACATTGTCACAGGTGTACTTTTTGTTTTCTTGCTGGTCATTCACAGCTCTCTGATTCATACAATAGTCACCAGTTCTTCGTTGTCTCACCTTTTTCTCTCTTTCTTTTCCTACTCAGAGGGTTCCCATCTAATTGGCTTAACCTGTACATACTAAATGGCCCCTAAAAAACATGAAGGTTGTAATGAGAATTATTTTACCATGATTATAAAAGCCATCTAGACCAAATGAAAAACAAAAGATATGGGATGACAATCACGGGGGACACCGCGACAGCATCTATGAGAGACTGGGATGGGTGAAGGGCATTTCTGAATGGAATTAGAGACTGTCGGTGTCCTGTGGGGCATACATGATAAGGGATTAGATGACAGACCAAAGGGTATTATCATTGTTTTGTGGGGTACATGTAGCTCTCTGATTATCTCTTTGAATTCTGATCATTACTCCTAATGATATTTTGCTGATATTTGTTTGACTCATTTTTCTGAAAACTGCAGGAAGGTCACAAGTCAATGATTTTTTGTCTTGGCTTAGTGCTCAAGGTCTAAGTATGCACTTAAATTTATGAACAATTTTTTTAAATATATAATTATATACATGTATGTATTAATTTTGATGTACATGTATAATTATACAGTATGTAATAAAATGCAGTTGCTTGGTTTGCATTAGACCAAACTTAACACGGACTGAATTTATTTAGTAACTTGCAGTTTGTGAATGTATTGTTAAATAAAATTTATTATCCTTACTAGCTTTTATAGCCAAATTTGTGCAGAGACCAGATGTGGCTATTACCCTGCACATATTGCAGACACCAATATTTCATGTTAATAAGTGGTGCAGACTGTTATTAAAAGAACTTCTCCCACCTGACTACTTTTATTAAGCACAAGTTCCTTCAGTGAAAACATGTCTCTTCCTGACAACTTTACTTCTTCTAGAGTCTGACAATGTAGTAGAGTCGAAAGCGTCTGCAAGGAAGCAAAATCAATAAAACACATCATTCAGACAATAGGTGAAAATTCAGATAATAGACTACAGTATTTACAAAATCTGGGTAAGGCTCAGGAGAATAAAACAACAGAAATAATTTATTTGCGACCTACAGTACTGTAGTAGTCTACTACTACGTGTGCTGTATATGTAAAGTTGAATTTTGATGTTTTGAAAATGTCCTATTGATTCAATTGACATTTATGGGGGGGTTAATAGAAAATACAGATTTATATTTAGCTGCATGCCTGCATCGGGTTTCCTTTCTCTCTTTGGTTTGAGGCCATGCGAGCACTTGCCATTTTTTCTTTCTTTTTTTTTTTTTTTTGGATATAATTATGTATTTGCGAATGACAGTTTGTAGTTCTGTATTGAACAGAATGGTTCAAATCTCACAGCTATAAAATTAGTGTGTAGTAATTCCTTTAATCTTACCTTACTAATCTTAAAAATAAACATTTAATGAACAATTGAAAATGTAAAAAAAATTAAAGGATCTCTTACTTGCAAGATATACTGTTTGTAGGCTGCTTTGATGGCAGAACTGAAAATGTATTCTGAGTTAGGATAGTAAACAAGGAATACAGTGTTGCTGAGCAAACTTGCAGATGTGCTGTCACTAATGCGAAGCCGTGTCCACAGACCATTTTTCCACAGATGGACAAAGATGTCCTATAAATTGAATTAAAAAAAATAACTGCTACATGTATACAGTATGATACCAGTTAAAAATTCTAATACTACTAATGCATGGCAAGTTTATCCTCTGTTTTTAACTGGTAATACTGTAGCTGTGAGTATGAGCAGAAGTTATCCTGAAGAAGAATGAATAGGAGACCTTCATCTCCTAGATTTGTGTTCACTTGTTTTCTTTTTTGAAAGAGCATCTCAACCATAAACAAAGATGTTGTCCAGGGAAGCATCTATTATTTTGCTTACCACTTTGAAGTACAGTCCTAAACAGGATTTCAGCTGGGACTTAAATTTCCAAGGGTCTGATGTATTCAACTCTTTTTCAGGCTCTAAATTTGAGGCAAGATTAGCACACAGTCACACACGTGTAATAATATTTGTCTGGTTACAGTATCATAAGGGTCAGGAATCCATTCTAATGATATTGCATTGTGGCTAATTAGTTCACTCCCACATTAAGCTTGTATACAGTGGAACCCCAATTCACTCATCCTATTATGACAAAGTCCCTGAACAACATCCTAGCCCATCCAAACATCCAAACATCTTAGCCCATCCAAAGTTGTGAACTGAAGGAATGGAATACAACCCCAGTATCATACCGTATGAGCCTCTGTTGTATTAAACAGATTTTAACAGTCCCATGGCACATTGCTTTTGATACCTGTGTTTTATTCACCTTTTTCTCTGAAACCCTTGATCTCTAGGTCGCCAAAAATGGCAGCAAGCAAGTTAACACAAACTTTGGTTTTTTGATGGTTAAGCTGATATATGTGCCATTGCCATGGCAACATAAATAAAAATGAACAGGCCTTTAAAATCAGTTTTGTTTATTTGTAGAAAATCTAGTCATTAGGTTTTCTTTATAATTTGCATGCAACAAGCTTGTAACGATTCTCACAAGTTAACACCATTTTGCTAATAATTTAACAGAGAGATCTTTAATTATCCCTCGTTGAAGGTTCACTGGAATATCTAGAATTTCCTTTGTTGAAGTTCAATTATTTTCAATACTCCAGTTACTTATTTCCTACAGTATTTTCGTCCAAATTTCGTGAAATTCTAATGAGTGGTTCTCGAGAAATAGGCGTATTTCCGAGAGTACAATTTTTTATTCAATCGCAATATTTTGACTAACTACACATGTGCTGCATTTAACTGGGTTCTTTCGGTAACAAAGAAAAAGTTGAGAACTGTTGGGTTCTTTGCATCATTACCTTTTCTAACATATCTTCGTCATAAAAGACAAAAGCCATCAATACACTGCGTTCAGTTATATAGAAAAATAGCACAGATACTGCGGGTGTTGAGTAAATAGAATGATCGCTCTCTTGGCGGCATGTTTGTTTTTTGTAATCCTTGCGCGTGCGCTGAATTGCATCAGCAAAAGCGTGCGCGAAAACTGTGTTTGGCCACCTTAAGGTGGCTCCACAGGGTAATCATTTATGGCATTGTGCAGGCAAGTTTATGTTTTAAATGCTGTTTTTGCATTTGCTTTCACACCCAGTCCTTTCAAACTTATTACATGTAATAATGATTAAATAGTGTTTTGCTATCATCTTTGCTAAAATTTTGGGTTTTGGTCTTGAATTATAAATGCCAATGAAAACAAACGTGTTTTTTACTGTTTGTGTGGCTTTTAGCTGCGATACAATTGGCCGTGAGCTGTAGTGAGCTATACTTTGCTTGCTACTGTGCCCTGAAATGGACTGGAACATTCGCATCAGAAAGCAAGGTTATGTGTTTATTTTCACTGATTTTAAGAAGTGGTTTTGATGTTTTATTCCAGACAATCACTGTGTCAATATTTAGTTTGAGACTGAGGAAAGTTCAATGTTTTAAATAAATTAATCTCATAAACATTTTGTTTATTGGGTTTGTTAAATTCGAGATAAAGCAATGGTTCTTGGCTTACCAAGACCAATTTTGTGTTTGGTTTAGTCTCACTCGACTGCGGACCGAGACTGCTCAAGTATTTTTTCTGAGTCATTTTATAAAACAGAAACGGCTTTATCTTTCTTCTTCCTGCTAGACTATCCTTCTGGTACCTGTTCAATGCCTGGAGAAGACTTTCTTGTACATTATCTTTTGCCCAGTCATATAAAATATTATCTAAATTCTTAAAACTTTCCGCCATTTTAACACACAGAGGGCAAAAACTTTGAAATCATGACGTCAATTGTGCGTCTGTCCTCTAATAGATCATAGGCGAGAACCAATTGATCAAATTGCGAGAATAACTTGGGTTATTATATAAAACTCAATAGTGCACGCCATGGCGTTTACCATTTGTTAATTTTGTGCTCGTGTTAACATCAGAAAATATCCAAAAACACTGACGTTTTCCTTCGAGTGCGGGCAGATTACTTGAGCTTTCATCCTCAGCGCGCGTGCAATCATAAAACTATAGCAAGCCACCTTAACTACAGGCCCTGGAGTACATGTATACAGTACATGTAGCTATTCACGATATGCTATCTAAGTTTTGAACCTTCACTTACCAAAGCCTTTTAGTTTATATACAGTCCATTTCTTACAACTTGGATGAGCCTGGTGATCTGAAAATATGCGGGAAACGAACAAAGAAACAAGGATTTAACTTAATATTTTTCTTGCAAATATAAATAATGCAGTTCCCAAAATGATACACAAAACAGATCATATTGTTACTGTAGAAGGAGAACGGGAAACCGCTAAACAGAAGCTTGGGTAGGTTGGTACATATAAAGCAGAACAACATATGGATTATAATTTTGGTATATGAGGTTTCTCTGGCTTTACTCCCACCAGCTCTGTTTCAATACGAAGATCAATCCAAGAAATATTAATTGAATGAACTTACACAGAAGATCCAGGAGACCAATATGATCAGTTGTTACTTCTTTAGCAAAACAGCTCTTCAAAACTCGATTGACGAATGCTTTCTTCGTTCCTTCCGTATCTAACAAGCCTTCCTCCAAAATTCCTTGTTCAATAAGTCCATGAAGCAATTCTTCCTTCTTGAATTTGTTGAACAATTTACACAAGTCTCGACGACGGGAGTCATCCGCCATCTTGAACTTTTTCTTGTTTCCAGTTTCCAGTTTCCAGACGAATCGTGCGCCAAAACATAAAGTAGCCAATCAAAAGAGTGAATCGCTTTACTAGGGGGTGGTGTTAGACCTATTCTTCCAAAAAGTCTAAATAAAACTGAAAAAGAAAAACCATAAAAATATAATAGACTTAGACAATACGAAAATATTTGAAGTTGTATTTTTCTCCTGTAAGAGCTATATTTCGTAAAATGTCAGTGATAAAGAGATCTTTTCAATTCCTATAGTTAACACCCACCCGGTCGGTAAAGATTTGCTCTGACCAACTAAAATACAACCGCTGACCGCTTGAAACAAGCCGGTGAAATTCTCAAGATGGCGTCGATGGCGGGAATATCGGACATTTATCGCAATGTTTTAGGAAGTGATTTGTCTCAGTGCGTGGAAAACTCAAAAGTCCTGGTGGTTGGAGCAGGTGGTATTGGATGTGAGCTTCTAAAGAATTTGGTTTTAACCGGTTTCAAGGACATTGAAGTAGTAAGTATTCAAATCGATTGAGTCCGGACACGAAAAACGTGCGAAGAAACATGTGTGCTTTCCTTTGTTGCAGATGCGTTAAAATTTTGATTTTCGCTACAGTTTCATTGGATTTTTATTCAAGACATCTCATTCCATCCCAAATCTGCATTTCATTCAATTATTATTGTACATAAGTAGTGCCTTCGATCACAGGCTGCCTGTGTGGTCTGCGATAACAGAGCTATTCTTTACTTCCCAGGCATCAGATTTCAGTACCGTTTCATATTTCAGTAGATCCAGGGAGGTTATATCTATGAAGCTGGAAACAAGATCATAGTTACGATGGTCATTTTGATAATCAGTGATCTGCGCAATAAGGATGTTAATTAAGTACAGTTTCACGTTACATCGTTACATAACAAAGGGGACGGTGAATGTTGTTGTTGTTGTTTTTTCGGAGGGGTAAGGGTGTAAAAGGAGAACTCTCTGCTATTGCGTGTATATGGACTGGAGGACATGCTAGTGTAGTTTAGATTAGATTAACATTGTAAGTTCCAGAAAATATTCATACCCTTCCCAATCGCTCTGGAAATCCAGTGAAATGACTTCTGTCCTTTATTTGCCTGATGGGTAAGTGAAGGTTTTTCGAGAGAGGACATTCAAATTACAGACTGAAGTCTAGTATGCTGTAGCAGGTGACTCTTGGGTCAGTAAAATACAGGGCGAACTTGAAAATTAAATTTCCTTTGTGCCATTTAAATTGGTACCAGCAGTTTTCAGAGGAACCTGACAGAAATGCTTTGAGAATGACTTGATCCTCTTTGTGTCTTAGTGGCACATCTGCTTTACAGGATAGATGCTACCAAAACTAGGAAATAGCTGTAGCTCTTGACTTGAGTAGCTATACCAGGCACGGATCTAGGATAAATGGCAACTGATTTCTGAAGCAATGAAATTATGCCGCCGACTGGCACAAGCTTCTAGAGGGGTCCTAGGTCCTTCCCCCCCAGAAAGTGTTTTGGATTTTTTGTTCAGTCTGTAATCATTAGTACATTGTAAACATACAGGTTAATGATAATGTGTTATTTTTATTTATTTATTTATTTATTTTTATTTATTTATTTATTTATTTATTTACTTTTTTTTTGCAGATTGACCTGGACACCATTGATGTTAGCAACTTGAATCGTCAGTTTTTATTTCAGAAGAGACATGTGGGAAAGTCCAAAGCACAGGTACTGTACATGACTGTATATTATAGTGTGACATGTTTGTAGCTTTTAAAGATCATAATATTTTTAAGAGCATCCAAAACTGGTATTAGAAATAACTGGAAGAGTATACATTAATTTCTTATTCAATGCCAAATGCAAGTAAGATTAGCCAGCAAATATAGATGTATTTGTACAAATCCTTTTGTGTTTGATGGCAAGAGTAAGATCTGAGCTCAAACAAATGACCATTCATCAGGACACAGTGAAAAGGCTGTCTGATAGCCCGGGACTAGTGAAACAATCAGTTGGGCTAGCGCTGTCTTATCACAGGTTGCCTGACAGGCAAACATGAAGTGGACATGAGTGAAACACTGTTGCTTTTTTTTTGTTTTTTGTTTTTTTTTCCTAATGGCAAACTTCACACGTTGTGTTTAACAGACAGTTTGTGAGAGGAAGTGAAACAATAGAAATGCTTTTTCTAAGATACAATGTAGAGTAAAATGTAAAATTTAAGTGACTGAAGTCAATTTTTTGCCTGATCGCATGTTCCGACAGCCGGTGGCAGTGCAAGACAAAAACTTGCCATAACAAGGTTATCACATATTTTCATCGTTATCCATGTAGTTAATAGTTTGCTCAAGTAAGCATATGTCTTGAAGCATATGTAACCGTGAAAGCAAGGAGCACTGTCCAGAGTGGTAGCCAAGATTTCATTTGGTTATTTATAGTACGACTGAACAAAATGTGTGACAAATTAAAAGGACATTAACACATAAAATGAATTTACTATCATTTACAAACTACAAAATAAGACAAAGCGTATGACTTTAATTATTGACGTATTCCTTTCCTGAAAGAAAAATTTCAGCGATATTTGGCAAACAGCTGTTTTAAAAAACATGTTGCGTGACGGCGTTACTTACGTGTGTAAATTAATTTGATATGTTGTTTTGACTACGTGTAAATTAAAACTTCGACTGGGTTTTTTAAAAGAGCTTAAATTTTCTGTACTTTCTTAGATTCTTGTATGAAAGCTTCTTTGAATGAAGAAAAAGTCAGCTGCTATACCATTTGGGAGTGAAGTGCTTCTAAGTCAGTCGTCAGTTCAAACTCATTGTTAACATGACATGAATTTACGTCTAGAATTTTCCACTGTCTTTTTTTGGAAAGTCAAATCTCAGAGCCTTAATCTTTCATTATCCAGCAGCTTTAATCCTGACCTAGTAAATACTGTATCTCCATAATTAATGTACAGTGAAATAGCGTAAGTGGTGTGACCAAGTCAAGGTTTACAATTGTTTGTGAAAAAATTCATGTATGCCGCCTTGTGTCTTTGTCTACAAGCATGAATACCTGCAGCTAAATTTTATTACAGTACCTAGGAGATGAAAACGGATGACTTAAGTCTTGTTGTTATTTGTGGGTATGAAATTTCCAAGAGCTAGGGAGACCCAAGTAAAAAAGTCATGGAAATTCCAGGGGGTGGGGGGAGTACTGTGAAGCCCCCTGGAACAGAAAATCCTGGGGGGTGGGGGTCAAACTGGAAATGAACCCTCCATGAGGGGTATGGATATTTTCTAGAACCACACATTAAGCGTTCTAAATGTTTTATTGTATAAGGTTTAATTCGAAAGGGAAATCAAAGAGAATAGGCCCTTTGCAGCTGGGGTCACGTGACCAAATTTTTCGTAGAAAATTTTTTTATTATGGGCGATAACTTAAAGAATGCCAGGAATGGGAAGAGTGCATCAAAAATGACAAAATGGCCAAGTTTGAGGACCCTGGAATTAAAGAGTAAGTTTATGCAACACTTTGAATTCTCAGAAAATTTAGAAGATTTGTTTGAAAAATGTTCCTGGAGAGCAAGGCCTTGCTCTCCAACAATTTTTTCCATACAATCGTCTTATTTTTTTCAAAAATTCAGACTGTCATAAAATCTCATTCTTTAATGATGGGGGCCTCAAACTTGGCCATTTTGATATTTTCAACATGCTTTTTCCATTTCTGGCATTCGTTAAGTTATAGCCCATAATTTTATGAAAAATAGGTCGCGTGATGGCTTACACTGTAGCTGCAAAGGGCCTATTAGTTCATCTAAGCTCCGTATTATTAATTAACATTATTTTTGCTTATTATTATTTTAATTAATTATCCTTATTAATAAAATAATTTCAGGCTAGCTCCTCAGAGATTTGGGCTAGTAAGATGAAATTACAGCTTGCCCAAGGGCAAGCAGAATGTTTGAATTTCATCTCACCCTGATTCATTGGTTAGGAGATGTTTAAAGGTGATATGGTTAGGCAGAGAAAAACATCTCAAGGGACATAAATCTGGAAGTAGATAAAAGAAAATAAAATCCCTGACAGTTTCTTATTTGGAAGAAAAGGGTACAGAGTACTAGAATGTCTTGACTTTACGTACATGTAGGCAGAAATTCTATCCTGGTTGAGCAGAGAATTAAATAATTTGTTAGAAATGTTCTGGTTAATTATTTTGTGGTCTTCTAGTTTATGTATATTTTGTTAACCATTGACGACGATTTATTTCATTCACTGTTCTCTTTCAAAAAGCAACTAGTGCTTACTAGTGTACAACATTCTTTGACTAAGATGTGGATTTGACTCAGTTGACCGAGTTAATGCTGTGGTCCTTTAAACAACTGTAATCAAAGATAATTTGTCACTACATTCATTGAACAGGTCTCACGTGAGAGTGCACTGCGATTCAATCCTGATGCAAACATCAAAGCTCACCATGATAACATCATGAGGTAACGTAAGGCACAGAGTTAGCAAAGTGAAATTCAGTAATCAAAAAAAGATGCTTGTCATTTGTCAGGCAGTGTGAGATTTTATAGAATGATAGTGAGTAACTCACCCCTCCTTCCATCCATGCTTTGCCTGTTAGGCAGGCTTTGGTACGTACTGATACATGGACATTCCATGATTACCTCCACCCATTCAGCATCTTAATTAACAATAATCAATTCTTACTATATGCAGAGCTGTCATTAAGTTTTGATTTGACTGACTTGTAGTCTCGATGATTTTCACACCCGTAACAAAGTTGTTACTTTATGGGTGAATTGTATCAAAAATGGGCAGTTTCATCTGCAACATCAAGGGTTCATCAAGCATACTCAGCTGTAACAGGTGTTACGAGTTATGGCCCTTAATGACATGCCTGATATGTTATAATCAAATTCTTCTAATCAGTTCTTGATAAACGAAAAGAGATACATTGTATAGTATATTAATCTTCTAGCAGATAATGCGAATTTGTCTGTCGATTACAACTTACTCCAAGTAAATTCTTTATTGCTAAATTAAAATGTTTAACATTTTTACAGCCCAGAGTATAATGTGGAGTATTATAAGCAGTTCAATGTGGTGATGAATGCTCTGGACAACAGAGGTGAGACCTGTGGCTTCCATATGCTGGGCTAAAGGTCATTTATTTTGCTACCATGGAGGAGGGGGGGGGGGTAACCCTTGCTCTCGTTGTTTTTGTCAGCTGTCTCAACAATTGTCTGCATTGGTCCAAGTGTTCACTATCCCGGTTTCTGTAGCATGAAGAGACTAGAAGTATTTCTACTTCCCCCTGGATGGGATGCTAAGTATTAAGTGGCAGTCCCGCTAAAAGCGGTCCACTCGACTTTGGGACCAAAAATAATTTTCCTTCATTTTTTGTCAGTGAAAAGGGTTTGACACATATAAAAAAGCAATTTATTATTTTCCAATTCCTCATTTTTGCTTTGCTATGAGCCAAAATTGAATTTTGGCCGAACTGAGGTTGCCAACCGTGATCAGAAAGGTAAAATTCACTGAAATTGTGAAGCATGCTACGTCGCCTAAAATGCAGCTCACGGAATTTCGTTTTCATTCGAATTTTAAGTCACATTCATTACTTTGACTAATGAAATATGGAAACTTTTCAAAAAATTCTAAGCTTACCAGCGAGGCTGGAAGACACCCTACTCCGAGGCCTTTGATCACCTACTAAAATTTAGCCAAATTTGACGGGGAAAATCTCAAAAGTTGGGTCCAAATGAAGCCTAAAAAGCACATCACAGTAAATTTCATACCTTAATAAAGCGTTCTATATGTTCAAACCGGTGGGTATCTCCTTGAATTGCACGCGAGAACAGATTAAAATCTGCCACAGTCAGTGTGTTTACATAGCTATCACTCATGTCAAAGCTCATTTGCATAACCCTAGCACCTGGTGAAAATACATCTTCTTCCGTTCAGGTTCGTTTGTTGACCTTCTGAGTAGTGGCAAATAGCCTCCTTTAATACTTGTGTACACTCTAGATCCAGTTTTGAGGTGAAGGTTGTGTTAAAGGTGATCAATTCTCAAGACTTGCGAGACTCCAAAAGTAAATAATGGCACCGGTCTGCAGAAATTAACCGTAGCTGTCGTCCTGACCCTTCAATAAATTCTGCCACAGAGGTAGCACTAGGAGAAGAAGAAAATTGTAAGTTTTCATTTACCATTTAATGGCAACTGAATCCTGTACTACTGCCAAGACTACTGGGAGCTTGAGGGCTATATGCCCGAATTTGAAAAACAACAACAATGAACACTTGCCGGTTGCATCGCTGGGAAATGAACCTGAATGAACACGATGCGCTTAAATGGAACTATGTTTTACGATGAATGATGGGCTTTACTTCTGTTTTATGTTTGATGCTTGTCTTTTAGTATCTTGCACAGCGCATAAAATAAACTTCGGGATCCATTTATCGAGCCGTTTATACAACGAAAGCTGCACCAGCTTCATCAAAATGTCACACAAGTTGTAACGTGACCAATTACCCGGAAAGGGGGTACTCCCTTATATGGGCTATACAGGTATCTGTATGTGAGGCCCCAAAGGGTAGGGTTTTTCAGCCGTTTGGGTCATAAATAGGGTATCGATTTTGGCCATTTTGGTTATAAATTGGGTATGGTTTTAGCACTCTAGTCTTGAATTGGGTCTGTTTCTTAGCAGAAGCTACGTTTTCATCATTATCAATAAGATCTTCAACAAAAGCCCTTCATAACATATGTTTAGGGCAACTGTGTCAGCCGCAACGGTCATAAATAGGCTATCGAATTTTTGGTCAGGTCATAAATAGGGTAGCAAAGACGCAGATTTTGGTCATAAAGAATTAAAGAGGGCAAGGGTTTTGGGAAGTGGGCTGCACACCCCCACTCAACTTTTCTGGAAGTACCCCCTCCCCCCGCCGCCTAGGCCAGTTACCAGGGGCCGAGGGCAAATCCCCTATCCCATGTGCGCTGATCATTAGATTTGGCAAGATTTTTTCATTTCAATATTGACAATGAAAAACCCACCCATTAATTTTTTGGACTAGTGCAATCTTTTCAGTATGACCGAACGACGACAATCATTGCACCTTTTCAATTTTTATCTACCTCTCCTCGGAAGATATAAGGAGTTGCTAATACATGAGGGTGGAGGAAGCAGACATGGACCTAAATTTCACTTTTCCTTTCCCGTTATTAGCCGTCCGTTTTTCATAGAAAACACAATGGAAGAAAATCAAAAGATGGGACCAAGAAACCTTCCAAAAAACCTCCATATCGAAGCACATGCAGCTGTTGAGAGGCCAATTTCTCACTTTGTGTTTATAGGACTACTACCCTTCCCATTTTTTCTGACGACACCAGAATTATTGGCCATAAAAATAGTTTGTCTTTGATTTCTCCGTCTCGCGAAACATATATTTAAGTAATGGGACATGCACTCTTACTGGTATGGGACTTAAGCGTTGGTGCCCGGGAAGTACTCCCTTATATGGGCTATGTAGGTATGGGCGGTCCCAAAGGGTCTCGTTTTTAAGCCGTTTTGGTCATAAATGGGGTATAATTATCAACTTCTTTCAACAGCAGCAGGGACGTCAGAGCCGGGGGAGCTGGGAGGGGGCTTTATCCACCCCAATTTGAAGCAAAAAATACTTGAAATAATAATTTTACAAATATCTCCAGACCCCCTACAAGTAAGCACTTGCTTGTAAGCCCCCTCCCTCCAATTCAAAATAAGCTCCTCCATCCCTGAGCAGGGGCCCTTGAATTGATTTTAAACGATAAGCTCTGACCATGGGATTCAATATCATGATGCTCAAAGCCATGTGAGATCATTTTGAAATTCCCCTCAAAGCCAGAGAGCGAAAGTCTTCTTTAATGAACTTGTAAGCTAAAGGACATGGTGAAAGAATACTATAAATAGATTCAGTAGCTCGTCAATCTCAGTGCAGCGTCGACAAGTCACGGTGTAACTGTCACCAAGCCTTTTCTGTTGTAAAAATAAATGTACGGCCAGTGGTGTGTGCTGAACTACGGGCGAAAGGGTTCAATTGCATCTTTTGTTTAAATGCTGCTAGGTCCCATTTTGTGATGGTTATGAATATGTTTATGCTCACGATACATGATGTATGTAGAAATGTTATCAAATAAGTATTTTCTCTCGGTTATTATGATTTTTACAGACACCATGAGGATGTAACACTGATGTATGCCGGATGCGATATAACACCTTTAATAAAAAGCTTATCGCATTTTAGGACAATTACGTTCAAAGTCCACACCAACGCTTGAGTCCCATACCAGTAAGAGTGCGTGTCCCATCACTTAAATATATGTTTCGCGAGCCGGAGAAATCAAAGACAAACTATTTTTATGGCCAATAATTCTGGTGTCGTCAGAAAAAATGGGAAGGGTAGTAGTCCTATAAACACAAAGTGAGAAATCGGCCTCTCAACATCTGCATGCGCTTCGATATGGAGGTTTTTTGGAAGGTTTCTTGGTCCCATCTTTTGATTTTCTTCCATTTTGTTTTCTATGAAAAACAGACGGCTAATAACAGGAAAGGAAAAGTGAATTTTAGGTCCATGTCTGCTTCCTCCGCCCTCATGTATTAGCAACTCCTTATATTTTCCGAGGAAAGGTAGATAAAAATTGAAAAGTTGCAATGATTGTCGTCGTTCGGTCATACTGAAAAGATTGCACTAGTCCAAAAAATTAATGGGTGGGTTTTTCATTATCAATATTAAAATGAGAAAATCTTGCCAAATCTAATGATCGGCACGCGCGGCATAGGGGATTTGCCCTCGGCCCCTGGTAATTGGCCCAGGGGGGGGGGGGGGGAGGGGGTACTTCCAGAAAAGTTGAGTGGGGGTGTGCAGCCCACTTCCCAAAACCCTTACCCTCTTTAATTCTTTATGACCAAAATCTGCGTCTTTTGCTACCCTATTTATGACCTGACCAAAAATTCATAGCCTATTTATGACCGTTGCGGCTGACACAGTTGCCCTAAACATATGTTATGAAGGGCTTTTGTTGAAGATCTTATTGATAATGATGAAAACGTAGCTTCTGCTAAGAAACAGACCCAATTCAAGACTAAAGTGCTAAAACCATACCCAATTTATAACCAAAATGGCCAAAATCGATACCCTATTTATGACCCAAATGGCTGGAAAACCCTACCCTTTGGGGCCTCACACACAGATACCTGTATAGCCCATATAAGGGAGTACCCCCTTTCTGGGTAATTGGTCACGTTACAACTTGTGTGACATTTTGACGAAGCTGGTGCAGCTTTCGTTGTATAAACGGCCCGATAAATGGATCCCGAAGTTTATTTTATGCGCTGTGCAAGATACTAAAAAACAAGCATCAAACATAAAACAGAAGTAAAGCCCATCATTCATCGCAAAACATAGTTCCATTCAAGCGCATCGTGTTCATTCAGGTTCATTTCCCAGCGATGCAACCGGCAAGTTTTCTCTGTTGTTGTTTTTCAAATTCGGGCATATAGCCCTCAAGCTCCCAGTAGTCTTGGCAGTAGTGCAGGATTCAGTTGCCATTAAACGGTAGATGAAAACTTACGATTTTCTTCTTCTCCTAGTGCTACCTCTGCAGCAGAATTTATTGAAGGGTCAGGACGACGGCTACGGTTAATTTCTGCAGACCGGCGCCATTATTTACTTTTGGAGTCTTGCAAGTCTTGAGAATTGATCAACTTTAACGCAACCTTCACCTCAAAACTGGATCTAGAGTGTACACAAGTATTAAAGGAAGCTATTTGCCACTACTCAGAAGGTCAACAAACGAACCTGAACGGAAGAAGATGTATTTTCGCCGGGTGCTAGGGTTATGCAAATGAGCTTTGACACGAGCGATAGATATGTAAACACACTGACTGTGGCAGATTTTAATCTGTTCTCCAATCTCTGCAATCCAAGGAGATACCCACCGGTTTGAACATATAGAACGCTTTATTAAGGTATGAAATTTACTGTGATGTGTTTTTTAGGCTTCATTTAGACCCAACTTTTGAGATTTTCCCCGTCAAATTTGGCTAAATTTTAGTAGGTGATCAAAGGCCTCGGAGTAGGGTGTCTTCCAGCCTCGCTGGTAAGCTTAGAATTTTTTGAAAAGTTTCCATATTTCGTTAGTCAAAGTAATGAATGTGACTTAAAATTCGAATGAAAACGAAATTCCATGAGCTGCATTTTAGGCGACGTAGCACGCTTCACAAAATCGGTGAATTTTACCTTTCTGATCACGGTCGGCAACCTCAGTTTGGCCAAAATTCAATTTTGGCTCGTAGCAAAGCAAAAATAAGGAATTAGAAAATAATAAATTGCTTTTTTATATATGTGTCAAACCCTTTTCACTGACAAAAAATGAAGGAAAATTATTTTTGGTCCCAAAGTCAAGTGGACCGCTTTTAGGGGGACTGCCACTTAAGTACTCCATCACAGGGTTACTCCAGGTTACCACCATGTCACACAAGTACTTAGCATACATGTAGCTGTTTGATTTTACAAAAAGAGGAATCCAGTAAGTGAAAAGTCTTAAATGTACGGAACAGGTTAATATTCTTTACATGTATGTTTAATTTGAATGGTTTTTTTTTTGTTTGGTATATTAGCTGCCAGAAACCATGTCAATAGAATGTGTCTGGCAGCAGACGTGCCACTGGTGGAAAGTGGTACTGCTGGCTATCTTGGACAGGCCACTGTTATTAAAAAGGTATCAATACTAAATATATTTTAATGCATTTTACTCTGCAATTAGACACTGACACAAATTTGATGCTTTTTTTAAAAAAAGCCTGTGACTGCTGGGTTTGTTTTCTACTGTACATGTGTGTCATTAATAACTTACATTTATTTTGGTAGGGTACTCAGCTGTGTTCTCTTTGAAATCTGCAAATCTGATTGGTTCTCTCACCATTTTCTATTTAACAATTTTTTGACTCAGGCTGCGCCCTTGTCAACTATCATGCATAGAAATCAAGAGGGAATAATCTTACTAATAGTTTTGGTATAATAATAAATCTACTAGTTGTTCAAAACTTCATCTAAATCCTGATCACAGACACTAAATGCAAGGAAGCAGCCGCCAGTTTGCTAACAAGCATTCACTGTAGGTTACTCACTATCTACAACAGAGTAAATAGTGAGTAGCGTAGCCAATCAGAGAATGGCATTCGTGATAGAACTCTAGTAGATTTATGTAATTGCTGATAAAAAATGATCGGCGTGCCCTACTCTTGGAACTGAAAACTATTCTTAAGTTTAGGTTTAATACACAAAATTGTAGGTTTCGTGCTGTTAACCTTTAGAGTATGTACTAACAAAAAAAATTGACTACTCCCACCCGTGTTTTGTATGAGCAATAGTCATCTCGACTTTGCCTGTTGACAACAGTCGCTCATGAATAGTTAAGTCAGGCTCATAGTCTAATAATTTCAATTGTTAAATAAATTAAATATTTCAGCCCGGAGTTTTGCATTTTACTTATTTTATGTTTCACGTTGATCTCTGAACCTCTGAAAGCTTGACTATTGTTGAAATTATGCAAATTTACATAATAATCCCATCCAAAAACAAGCGCACACAATTGTAAACCCTCCTGGAAAACGTCCACAAAAGAGGGCTTAGGTTAGACTAGTATTTAGGAATTTTACGGGATACCCTAAGCAATGGAAGACTATACTAGGGGATATAACTTTTGATTGAAAGTCGACCTTAACAGCTGTCACTATGAAAATAAAACCACTGAATGGATGATACGCTCTTGACAAATTTGTATTCCATCATTCTGTTTCTCTTTTCAATGAACAGGGTGTGACAGAGTGTTACGAGTGCCAGCCCAAACCAACCCAGAAAACATTTCCTGGCTGCACCATCAGAAATACTCCTTCAGAACCTATACACTGTATTGTCTGGGCAAAACATCTTTTCAAGTATGTATAGCATGCAAGCAAAATGTTTATACATGACATTAAAAAAGATTAGAAACTAGAGAAATTATTTTATATGGTATGTGTGAATTGGTGTTTTGACAACAACAATCAGACTGACTGTGTAATGTATGCTTGATGTGCAGTATACTCTCTGGTATGTTACAGCCAACTGTTCGGCGAGGCTGATGCAGATGAAGAGGTGTCTCCTGATACAGAGGATCCAGAGGCTGTTGGAGGGGCTGGAGAAAAGGCAGTGCAGAATCAAGAGAAAGAGAATGCTGCTGGAGGTATTGAGAGAGCATCAACAAGAACATGGGCAGAGGAGATAGGATATGATCCTGTTAAATTGTTCAATAAAGTAAGTTATGAATTGTTGTTGTTGTTGTTGTTGTGGTTGTTGTCGTCTAGTCTGAGTCAATGCACATTTCTAGGTACGTTTGTGTGGAGAGATGATTGTGTTCATGTATATGTAAGAATCAACCTGAAAACATAAATTACACATCTACATGTATATTCCACACTGATTAAGAATGTTATTATCATAATGTGACAAAGATGATTAAGAGGATCAATAGCCAAAAGTACAATCATGTATTCCAATCAGAATGACATTTTTACAGCTCATTTGCAGTTCCTGTAATTTATCACTTCAAAACCAAGCTTGCTCAGGCCAGTACTGCAAGAAAATGGACCTCATTGTACTTGACCTGTACTGTCAAAACCAAGCCAGTATTTTCCCAGTATCACCCAGCTTGCAATTTGTTGTACATGTAATATGGAATTTTGGGGTCCATGTGGTATTGCTGAAAGAGTTAAAAAGTAAGAATAAGAGCCAAACAGATACACTTTAAGAATCTCTGTAGGGGATGCCACTTCAGTATGGAACCTGCCTGGAATATATTATATACTACAGTGAATGTTCAGCAACTGGGGTCTGGAGAGGGAGAGTTGTTTTAACTTAGGCTGAAAAGTTACAAAACAAATGACTCACTTTCCCCATGATCAGTTCTTGTCCTACAATTTACCTGTAGTATAATTATGTGTGAGCAGAGTTAAAACTGACCTTGTCTCATTCATGATTTGTTTCTGTTTGGATCTCATTCAGTTGTTCAGTGAAGACATAAAGTACCTTTTATCAATGGATAAGCTTTGGAGAAAGAGGAAACCTCCTGTGCCACTTGACTGGGAAAGTATTCAAAAAGGTGAGGAGAAACGTACGTCTATCATTCTATAATATAAACATCTACCATAGCATTTCATCTGGATGAGATAATGACCTTAACTGTTAAGCCTGGCTCTCATATGCCGCCGACCTACCCGCGACGTAGGCGCTGGTTGCAAGTGATGATGTTTGGCAATCTGTTCTGGTGGGTCCCCGGTGCATCTGCGATGGATCGCTGACATACTCAAATTGATGTGAAATCCAAATCAAATTGGCACAATTTAATTCAACCATTCCATCTGTAAAGTATGGAATTGTGGGAAAAAATTGAGTTGTTATGTAATACATTGCATCCGCAGATGGTCCAGATGATGTTCACATAAAAGTATTTTCTTCGCAGACAACCGCCGACAACCACAGCTTGCATGCGAAGTTGAATTTAGCTCAACTTTGCAGGCAAGGCGGTGATCAATGCTGGCGGTCAAGGAAGTGATGGTGGCTATGTCCTAGGTATATCTGCGGCATATGAGAACCAGGCTTTAGACGGTATTCTACTTAATAAACTGTTAAATTTTCTTTCTATTTCTTAGAGATTATTTCATATCCAATAGACTACTGTTAAGTTTTAAAAAATGACTTCATCCCCCTCCTCACCCAAAAAAGGAGGTCTTTCTGTGAGTACTGGATGCTAGTGAATCACATTGCTTTACCAAATTTGTATCTCATTCTAAGTGTATTTTAGAACAGTATTGTTTGTTGTCTAATATTTTATTTGTATTTCATCATTTGTGACTGTTACCTACTGAAGGAATCAAAAGGTTTCTAAATCCAGAACCTGTTGCAGGGACCAGTCGCTGGAACTTGTCCTCTCGTGTTTGCTCATCTTAATGTACTATGGCATAGTAAATGGTTTTAACACAAAATTTATGGGGTATCGATACTGTCTAGTGTGTGGTAGTGCTGCAAACGACTGTGATTGGTCAGATTTACAATTTTATTTAATATAATTATTAATGGCTGGGTCACAGATTATCTCTGAGTTGTAAATTATAATTTTTTTTTTACTACTATTTTTCAGCATGTAATAATGAAGAAAAAGAGGCAGATAATGGTTTGCAGGACCAAAGAGTATGGAGCCCAGAGGAGTGTGCTGACATCTTCAGCCAAAGGTTGGTTAATCTTTGCTTTTGTCGTATGTTTTTAGGCACCTGGTTGTGCATACAGTGTCACTCTGTACTTGCAAATGTACATTTACAATCTAGCTTAATAGAATGAATATGAATAATTTCATTAGTTTAAGGCACCCACCTTGCATTTGGAAACTTAGCATACATTAAATTTGTTAATTTAATGTTCATTGTTCCAGAAAATCTCCATTTCCCCCATGGAAAGGTTTCTAATTTAAAATCCCCCTCTGGAATTACCAGTTTAGTTTCCTAGTTTTAATTTAATTTAATTTTATTTAATTTAATTTTTTTAATTTTAAAAAATGTTAGCTGTTGAGACCCCCACCCCCTTGGAATTTCATGGGGTGGGATATTTCTTGGACGTTTTGCACAAGTAAAAATTAAATAATCATGTAAAAAAAAAATAGCTTCTTAAAAGCTTTTATGGTGTTTTGATGGAAAATTGTCCAGGTGTCATTTAGTTTAGTTATACATGTATGTGTGTTTATTGTCGAGGTATACCATGTTTACTTTTTAACAATGCAAAAATGTAATGGAAAAAGTGACTTTCTTGTTTCAGCATTGATATTCTAAAGCAACAGTTACTAGCAAGAGGAGAAGATCTTGTCTGGGATAAGGTCAGTGTTTGGTAATCCGCAAATCACTTTTTACAGGAAATATGACGAACGTTTGTCCCCACCACAAAATGTTTTTGAAAATTATGAATGGGCATGTCTTACAAGATAAACTGTCGCTGTAACATGTCCCCGCTTCATTTCCTTGCAACATGTCTCCTAGCGTGTTCCAACCTTAAATGCTGATGATGACAACTTACATGCTTGTTGTAATGCTTGTATGTTAGAGATAATGTGAATAAAATAGTTATTTGTTAAAAATGTACGTTCACTTGGTTGCCACTGACAATCCACAGGATGACCCGGCTTCAATGGACTTTGTAACGAGCGCGGCAAATATCAGAGCGCACATTTTTAGTATAGCCATGAGGAGTCGCTTTGATGTAAAAGGTTTGTAAAAAAAAAAAACATTTTTAATGTATCTGTGGAATAATATGGCTTCTAAACTACACTTACGAACATGTGCTACTGAAAACAGTTTGTCACTTGTAGTCTGTAGAGTACAAATAATGCCTGAAACGAGTATAAATCCCAGGGTATTTGCATTTCAGGAAACCAATAGAACAATTAGTTCTGGTTTTCTTGGTCTTAGTGCTCTTGGACAACACAATACTGTGTTTTGCATTGCCTCAGTTTTCAGAAAGAAAAGCGTTGTAGAATAAATCTCTTGTTTAACAAATAGCATCGCTGTGCCCTTTTACTTATCATTTTTAGCCTGACTTGCTCTATGGGCTCCGTTGCCAAAATATTGCAAGACTCGTAAAAATATACAACTGTACAAGGTGCCAGAGGTAATAAAAGTACATGAGTTAATTTCTATACTACTTTCTGAGAGAATGTAACTGAAAGTATAAAAGCACTGCACCAAGTTAACTTTACCGTGAATATTTATTATTATTATTATTATTATTATTATTATTATTACTATTATATATTTTTGTTATTCTGTTGAGATGGTCATGTGACATCGGTGTTTTACTTTTCTTATTTTTATAGCCATGGCAGGTAATATTATTCCAGCCATTGCCACAACAAATGCGATAATTTCAGGGGTGATAGTCATGCAGGCTCTAAACATCCTGAATGGGAAGCTGGACAAATGTAGAACGGTTAGTCTGTTCAAATAGGACAAGATTATCTGAGAGAATGGAATACTGCACACTCTGGCTTGTATTGTGCTCACTTACTGATTGTTCATGTCAGACAAAAGGCATTTTGAATTCATGCATTTTGACTAGTTTTTGGAAAGTTTTAATTAGTCTTACGTTTAGGAAAATTAAAGTTTAATTGACAGCCCAATTGTAGTGTAAGTGAAGGTTTTTGGTTGAGAATTTTCTGTATACCGTCTAATTGCATTCTCGTTGCAGATCTATCTTAACCGACAACCGAATCCAAGGAAGAGATTATTAGTGCCTTGTAGCCTGGTTCCTCCAAACCCCAAGTGCTACGTCTGTGCTGCCAAACCCGAGGTGAGGAAAGAAAGCAAAAAGAAACATGAATTTCAAGGCCATGTTCTTTGCAGAAATGATTGGAATGTTGTTAGTTGTTTTTCATTAAATTGTCGCTTTTAAGGGGGTTTCATTAACTTTTTCAGCAGAAGGGCAACTGGTTTTCACAGGCGACGAACCTATTTAAACTGAACTTCTTTATAAGAAAAAACTCAACGCAAGATGGTTAAACTGGGCGGGTAAAACCTTCCTCACAGCCGGTCAATTTGTCCGGTGCCTGGCCCTTAATGAAACCCCGGGCCTGCATTACAAAATGCACGTCTTGAACATTTCAGTATCCTGAATTTTCAAGTTAATAATTGGTAATCTGTCGTACTCAGCATTCCCAATCTTTTCCCATCTTTACTATTTTCTTCTTCAGTTCACTCAGGTGTTATTTTTACACTTTAGTGAACTATTAAAATTGGTTTTCTACATCTTAAAAGTGACTAGTGATCGTATAATTTGAAGAGGAGCTATCATTGGCATATTCTCGAAACCATTTCTTCAAAAGAAACATTTTTAATGGTGGTAACCTGAAAAGAGTGGTAAAGTTTTCTTAAAAATTACTAAATATGTTATTAGATGATGCATTTGTACAGCGTATTCATTTTGTATGGCGACGGGTGGGCGTAAAAACTTGCTAACATACTTACTATAACATGCTTGCTAACATATTTTATTTAAACATGATTTTGCCTTGTTAAGGTGTGGGGTGTGTATGGCATGAGCAACTAAATTTTAACCTTGGGCCTATACCCACTTAGGGTTATGGTCAAAATCTAAATCTAAATCTTAGTTAAACCACTTTTAAACATGTTTAACCTGTCGGTGTGAATGGAGTATACCTGTAGGGTAAGTCTTCTCTGTCTGGAAGATTGATTTGCGATTTTCCGGATTTCTGTACCACTATAGGTGACTGTTTTTGTAAACACAGAAACTCTCACAGTCAAGACGTTAGAAGAAAAGGTGAGCTGGAATATTCTATTTTATCTTTTGCATTTAGTTCAGAGACATTGCCTACTCGGTACCCTACTGCGGTTGTGACTTTTTGGAAGAAACAAAGCGTAAACATCATTCCAATGCTACCGACAAATATTAGTGGAAACAAGCTATCAGCTGGGTAGCGTACAGCTTGATTAGTTTCCAGTCTAATACTGTGTTCATTGAAGAATACACTATTGTAACCTCCTGTGACGTGTCTACTTGCTTATTGTGGAAAATGTTCGTCATTCTTATCGTTACAGCGTTTTTCCCTTCCTGTCGTTAAACCAAGCCCAAAATCCATTCAAATCACATTTAGCCAATCACAACAGACGCAAATGATCTAATAAACCAATCAGAATTTATTCATCAAATACCAAGCTCGGGAAATGCGTGCACAGCACCTCACGATTATAATTATTATTGGCCTTCCTGATTGGTCGAAGAAAATAAACAGCATGTTTCCTCTGACTCGTTAGAGCTCGTCGGACAAGATTTTTACACCCGTTGCAGAGCTCGACAAATGCAGAACTAAATCAAGAAAAGAATTACGTTCGGTATTACCAACCAGAACGGCCTTACGTAAAAAAAAAAAAAATAAATAAATAAACGAAACAACGACTTCTTCATCTATTTAATGTAGATACTTAAGGAAAGATTTGGAATGGTGGCCCCCGATGTCGAAATAGAGGACGGCAAAGGTTAGTTCTCTCTTTGTTTCATTAACATTTTGCGTTTATTCATTTGAAGAGAAACTTCGAGCACAGACATCTCCTTGCGACTTAACTGTAAAACAGACTGCGTTGCTTTTGGTTTACAATCAAGTCACGATGACTGCTGCTTGCTGTTCGCCTGATTTTCCCGCCTTTTATCACGCTTACCACTCCCTGCGCTTTGACTCAGTTATGCGGAGTAGTCAGCTTGCAGGAGACTGAGAAATAAAGCTGAGAGATATGATAGACCGGGAACCAACGCTAAGGACGTTTCCTGGACGGAAAAGAACATCTGCTAACTTAAAACAATTTCTTTTTGCTCTCAGGCAGCATATTAATATCAAGCGAAGAGGGAGAAACGGACGGTACGTTATTCTTTTTAAATTGTTAACAGAACTTTTTGATTGACCATAGCTTTCAGTTCTTGCTCATTCCTTTATTTAAATCCAGATCTGGACAGAGGACATTCTATTACCGTGCAGTCAGCTTTTGGAACAGTTTAGACAACCCTCTTAAACTCTGCGACTCTGTTCCTACTTTTAAACGTAAATTCAGGCTAATTTGTTCGCCACTTTTCTCTCAAGCCGGTCTTAGTTTTTGCTTTATTACAACAATTTCTGTTTTTATACAATCTTTATCTTATAATTTTTAGTTTCTGCTATCAAATTATTCATGTTCTTTTTTTATTCGTCATTGTATCATCGTAATGTTTAGAAACGCCATCATTTTAACTTATGTTCACTTAAAAATTTGTATCATTGTCACTGAAAACCCCTCTTTAGGGAGTGTCAGTAAAGTTTGAGTTGTTGTATTATTTTCAACTCTTCTAAGTTCTCATGCTTGTATTCTGCTACAATTATTCAAACCTAATCCTCTTCTCTCTCCTTTTTTTAATAGAAAATTTACCAAAGACGTTAAGTGAGTTCCACGTTGGTAACAGCTCGAGATTAACAGCGGACGACTTCCTTCAAAACTACCAGCTTGTCCTCAATATTCAACACAGGTGTGCTGGCAAAACAAATGCATAACACACAACTCTATTTATGGGGTTTTTATCTGACATGTTAGTTAGATGTAACCGGTTACATGTTAACATATTAGGAAATAGTTCCTTGCAAATGTTAGAAGTCGTTGAAAACTCTTTCTTGACTCCATTGTCGGTAAGTAAAAATTGAATTTCGCAGCGAAGCTGAACCCAGTAAATATGCGACCTTCGTTTCATCGTTGGAACGAGACAACAACGAGACACGTTTGCTCTGTGACTGGTTGAAAAAAGGTCGTAGAACTCTAACCAATGGGAAGAAAGATGCTGTTAGTTTAAACCAATCAGCAGCGAAACCAAAACCAATCAGTAACTTTTTTTTCCCGCGCTGGGCGTCATGATTTTCATTGGTTTGTTGCCTTATTTTCGTTCGTTATGACTGATCAGTGTAAATGGCTGTGATTTGGCGTTTTATATCGAGTCAATCTCTGGCTACTTAGTCGTAACTTCTTTCTAAGCATCTACAGCTGTAACTACTCGCAATAATTTCATTATAGAGATAATTTAGAGAGCGATTTAGAGTTTGAGGTGGAAGGTGATGTGCCGGCCCCCATACCTCTTAGTCCGAAGCCCGGCCCGTCAACGGAACCAGAAGAAACAGAAAACCAAGCTGCGACGGGTAAGAGAATATTAGTTCAAGAAAAAAAATACCTCATAGGTTGTTTTAGTCGTCACGCAATGCTCTTCTTCGCGACAGTGATTAACGTTGCGTGACAACTCAGATTGAACATCCTTATAGAAACACGGAGGCAGTTAATGCTTTCCAAGCTATCACGCGCCTCTCGTGCTCTAGGATAGAAAACGAATGCTGCAAAATGATATTCCTGACAATGTAGCATTGTACAACAGACTTTGCAGCTACGGACCAGAGGACTGGGGCCACGTAAAGGGGATTATGGGTAGTTACGTAGAATTTGAATCAGGACGTGTCTCGATCACCAACACTTTGAGATATTCACTTTTATTCCGAGCAACACAGCTGATTTCCGCATGTGGGGGTATTCAGGAAAATCGAAAACGGCAGGAAAAGGGTTGTATTGGGCACATCAACCAAATCAATCGGAACAGAAAGCGGTTAGAAATTACAGCACAAAGTATCCGTTTTGAGTTCGACTAATTCAATCTCGTACGTTTGTTAGGCGGGAACGAAGAGGAATTGATGGTAGTTGATGAACCAGCGCCGTCTCGAAAGAGGAAAGCCAATGATTCCGAAGATCAACAAGACTTGAAGAACGCAAAAAGAGCAAGGGTGTCTAATGCTCCTGTGGACGAAGACGAGGACGATGTTATTGTTCTTTGAGAATGGAGGTTCCTTTGACAAGATAGAGACTTGCAATTTAATGAGAGAGATTCGTAACGAAGACAACACTACGGGGAACGCCGAAGATACAAACTGAGAATTATGCCGAAGTTCTTTTCTTTTTTTTTTTCTCTGCCACTGTACTTCGGTAAATTTTCTTCGTCTACTCTGTCCCAGGGCCCCGTATTTTCCGGTACTCGATGAGAGAGAGAGAGAGAGAGAGAGAGGAAGAGAAAGTGCTCGCTCTGAGATCGGAATGACTAACAAAGAATGTCAGTTAAGCCAGACATTCCCTTCAGTATTTTGTTAAGCCTAAAAATAACTCTAGTTGACATTCTTAACAGTTCTGTTTTAGCCGTAGAGAATTCTAGCACTGTGTTACGATGGATGGTTGTTTTATCGTAGCAGTGTAGTAGAACTCTCTCTTTTGATGACCTATCGCACTGCTCCTCTTTTTTAGCCGAATGTTTTCAAACATTACATTTTCAGCATTTTAATACTTCCTTGAGTGGCCAGACCTATCCGGCGATCACCAAATTAGGTCGCTTTGGGGCTGCTTACTAGAAGTGTACCACATTTTAAAGACAAGTCATTCGGTACGGACTGAATCGTGGCGTAATGTCGTGTTCGCATGTCAGGTGCACACTCTGCCTTACTTGAAGTTTATATAATTGCTGCGCAGGAAGCTACATTGTGTAGCAACGGCAAGAGTAAAGGGAAAGTTAGCCGGAAAGTCCGTTTTCTAGAATAGCCTTGTTCCATGGTAAAACTAGAAGCTAAGCACCACTTTATACTTTGCGCGCTTTCTTCGTAGCTAGGCGAACAGTGAAAACCATGATCACCGGGAAATGACCGTGCGAGCACTAAAAGACTGGGACGACTCGCCATGGACATAACGCCGCGATAACGTATTTTAAGGTGGCTCCCTAGAATATTTACTAACACCCTCCCTATAGAGCGCGAGTTAGAAAAGGAAACTTTGTTAATTCCTCTTAAAGTTTTCCCTGTAGAGATTTACCAGTATGGGTACTTTTAAAATAAGGCTTATTTTTTGGTTGTCAATTTTTGGATTAAGGCCGTTACCATGGCAACATCTCATCTAATGACAGGCAGATTTTTTCCTCATTTTGGCCTAAACTACTTAATATTTATACTTTCCTTCGGTGAAGTTTTTTCAAACTTTGCCACATCATGGAAATGATATTGCCTGATATTTTGAATTGGTAAAAAGTCAAGGTTGTTCAGATGGTTATTCCAGTGTCCTGTAATTTGTCATTCTTCTAAATGTATTAGATTAGCTCCGACAGATTTTGGCAAAAATAAAGTATTTTATAGGAATTGTATGTTGTTACAACTGAGCCAAATTTTAAAAAAGTTCACCGAAGGAAACGCGAGAACATTCACTGTCAGTTTTGCTTTTTATGCTCATGTTGACGTCATAAAAATCGAAAAACACTTACGTTTTCCTTTGAGCGCGCGCAGATTACCTGAGCTTTCGTCCTAAGCGCGCGTGCAATCGTAAAACTACAGGGAGGTTTGGCTTGACTTTCATTTAATTTGCGCCAATGGTAGCGTAAAGTTTTATTTCTGCTCTTTACTCAGAGACGTGTTTTGTTCCGTTCAGATTTCTATAGAGCAACGTTGAGCTGTTGAAGACCTCTATCAGAAATAAAAGTTTCTGTTTTGTAGTTGCTGTGAGTCTATTTTAACTCGTGATTTGCGATAGCAAGTTACGGGTTGTGGGGAATCAGAGTTTGCAAATTAGCGGTTGGTTTATAATCTGTTGACACTTTTTTTCGTAATTCCACCTTGCTGGTGAAGAATACTTGGAGAATTTTTCTTTCCTTTGATAGACGGACGGAAAAACTGTGATTTGAATACAGATTGCCGGTTTATTGCAGCTTTCAGGACTTAGAAAACAAGATGGCAATTAACACTTGCTTCGAAGTTAGATTCGATTTTTTAAAGGACGGTAGAGCTACGACCGATGTAATGAGCGCAAAGCCGTCGGCAATATTAACATTCAAATTGCGCTTTAGCTCAAAATTCCCAAGCTCGTAAATGAGCGTCTGTTATAGCCCCTTCCAGATCTGATGTTCAGTTAGTTGGCGCTCAGCGCGAAAAAAGGCGTGCGAAAAAAATAGGGGAGAATCGTGGGGTGGGAAGGCAACAGAGCGAGAAATGTTTGGCGATAAAATGCGATCAAACATTGTTTCGTTACCAAACATTTTGCCGTTTGGACACCTTGTTTGATGGTGTTTCATCATGTTTGGCGAGACTTAAAGGTTGACAAACATTCTATCAAACATTGCAAAACATTTTGTTCGTTTGGATCGTGGTCAAACATGTTTGATACATCAACATGTTTGGTTATCAAACAATGTTTCATTGTGTTTTGTCGCCAAACATTTCCCGTTTGAATATAGCTATATATACGTCCACAGCTACAGAGGCCTAAAACAAGACCGTCGACTTTTTTGTTTTTTTTTTGTTTTTTTTGCGGGGGGGGGGGGGGGGGGAGCTTATAGTTAACTGGTTCCCAGTCTCTCATTTTCCCCGTTTCAGTTTTTCGACCTTTTTTGCGTCACACTAAAGGGTACCATGTACTGTAGCGCATTTATTTGGAAGAGTTGGGGGAGGGGGTAGCTGGTACCTTGACGTTTCAAATCAATGGGCCAATGGGCCCCCTAATGTTGCAATTGAAGTCATGGAAACCTCCACTACTGGTCACCTCTCTACAACAGCCACTTTTTTCTGTCCCGGCAGACGGTCCAGAGAAAATAAAAAAATATATCTAATCTTTATTTACCCTCGGCAATGTTTATAGCACTAGTGGGACCGAGCAAACAACTGAAACAAATAATTCCAATTGAACATAACATTTTTAAGAATCCCAACTGGCCGGAGGCAAACCAGTTGGCTATTTACAAGCGTGGCCGAGGATTTGAACTCGGGACTACCGAGAACAAATCCGGGTGGTAGTCAGAGCGGGACTCGAACCCGGGACCGCTGAATTGCGAAAGCGACACGCTGACCACCGCTTCCGTTAAAGTTGAGAAATATTTTCTCATTTGATTGACGCTACCGTGATTAATGCATCAAATGTTAGGCAAACATAGTTCGTGTTCAGTTCAAGCTAATACTCCTTGTAATCAAGATCGTAAGACAAGTTAAGCTAGCTAAAATTCTCGTTGGAAAATCAAGACCAGCGAACGTTGGTAACTGAGCTGCAGTCTACTGATGTTGATAGTTACATTGTTGCGTAAATCAGTTGTGATTCTAGTGAGAGCTATAGATAGCTTGGCATAATCATTTGTGATTCCTTTCAATTGCAATTTAGTGCTTTCTTAATGTAATTATTTCAGTTGACCGCTTCGCTTCGATTCATATGAAAACGACCTGAGGTCACAAGATTAGGAAGACCTAGGAACTGAAACTAAAGAGTGTTCTGGCTTGGTGTTCGAGTGCGAACAACCCGAGAAAAGGAGGTTTTCCGTCACGAAACTTGATCAGTACCGTGCGTCGTTGGTCTCGGTTTCTGCTTAATTGAATTATGTTTTATTGATATATTTTTATCATCTTACTTCTTTATCTGCTACAACGAGTATTTTTGTTACAAAAAAATAAAATGTTGCACCCTCACCACCCTATAACGGCAACCTCTCCACAATGGTCACTTTCGTCTGTCCCCAAGGTCGCCGTTGTGGAGAAGTTCGACCATGGTAAAACGCATCAAATGTTTTCCATCCGCACTGTACTACGCCGGGAAAATTTGAAAACACATCAATCACCGATCAGGGAAATCACATGTTTATCGTGATCTCATCGTTTTTGTGAAGCTCCGTTTTGAAAATGTTTTCCGTCCAAGCTAAAACGCAAAGCCAGAGTTTTCAGATTCATCCGGTTTGAAGAGCACTTTCTTAAAGTTCCATTGATGTTGATTGATTGATTGACTGATTGATTGATTGATTGATTGACTGATTGATTGATTGATTGACTGATTGATTGATTGGCTGATTGATTGATTGATTGATTGATTGATTGATCGATTGATAACCTTATTCATACACGGTGAAAATTCCCTCAGCACAATTTAAAAGTATTATATAACGGACATGTATGGTCGGTAGGCGTACCCGCAGAAATAAAAGTGCGTTTTCAAATTTCTCCGGGGTAGCAAGACTCGGAAACTGTTCGGGTACGTCAACGAGCATTTGCTTTAAATGATCCTTATTCCCGAACTGCTACTAACCTGCCATCGGGGGCTCTGTTTTCTCCCTCGCCCTTTCCCGTGCTTCCGGAAAAAAGAGCGCCTGATTACAGATTATGAGTAATTGATCATAAAAATTTCGAAAAGTCGAAAGTACAAAAGAATAGCAGAGCTGTTCATCAGTTCTTTGTTTCATACTGTTTCATAGTAATCGCTCTTATTAGCTTGGCTGTCTAGAGGACTGAGCTTCCATTCCAATGTTCTCTCAAAGCCTCTCAACATGGTGACACGACGACAGTTCAACGCCCATTTAAACGGAGACACAGTGTTCTGGTTTCTAGTGAAGTCGCGGAGATGCAGACCCAGTGAACCAACAAGAGATTTTACGGAAGGCATTTTATTTTTCCTTTTGAGGGAAGTCAAGTCTTTGTCGGTGCTTGAGGTCAGCAAGGAAGCACGCAGAAACATGAGAAATTCACTGGTTATGTTAAAGTACTCCACCACAGCTGACATCCCAGATGAATTTGCAAGTTCTGGATTTTGCGTGTCATGTAAAGCTTTCCGTATGAGGTCATCGATACCCCAAAGTTGCGGCAAAACATGCACCACTTCCGGCATGAAATTTCGAACCCAGTTATCCGTCTCGGTCAGCATGACTGCGTGAGGATTGGTACCGTTTAAGAAGCCTTTGAATTGCGTCAGTAAAACAGTGAGAGGGCAGTAATCCCACAGGTTGGAGGTGGTGATGCGGTCGTATTTGAGACTGGCAGGAAGAAAAGTTTCGATATTTAGAACGTCAGCCAGAATGAACTGGAATTTGACCTGATCTTTCTTCATTTTTCCAACTACCTTGTGTATGATTTGAGATAGGTAGATGCTGTACATTTCTGGTAGAGAATCGACATGACAACTTTTCTTGATGGCACTGAAATCCCAGCCGGTGAAAGGCAACACATCCATTGGTATGTTGTAATGATATTCAGAGATACTGGAAAGCCAGTGATATCCACGACCTGTTAAGGTGGGGTTTTGCTTGCTTAGCTCTTCAGCATTTCCTGTCGACGGAAAGATCCCCGTGTTGAAAAATCGTTGAGCCGAAACCCTGTGTTCTTTGGGAATGGCGTGCAAGTAGGTTTCTATTCCGTTCTCTCTCCCTGAATCACGTAAGATCGCTTCTCGTCTCAGGTTCGCCACCCATGGTCCCTTCCGCTTTGCCAAGCGTAGCCACGTGACCCAAACGTCCCTTAGGTTGCTCCACTGGTCAGCAGAAATCTCCATTACGTCTTCAGTGAGGGTATGCAGTTCGGTAGTGACGAGGTCTTGAAGCGCTGACAAGAGCGAAGAAAAGTCTTCTTCGGAGATACACAGCGAGTACCAAACACGAATCACTGTATGAGTTACATCAGCCCCTCCTATAATCAGTCAAACATCAGCTGTTAGGAGCTCAACCTCGTTCCCAAGGAAACGCCTTGGGAGCGAGGTTGATTACATAAACCGCCATCCCGGAGTCGGCTAGCACAGTTTGCCAGAATGACTTTTTAGCCCAGTATTACCAGGCTCCTGGTATTACATGATGACGATAACAACAATAATAATAATAGTAATAATAATAATAATAATAATAATAATAATAATAATAATGATAGTAATAAATATAATAATGATGATGATGATGATGATGACAGTTAATTTTACGAGGGTAACGTTGATTACTGATGACTCAGTAGTTTACATAATGGCCCCCTCCCCCGTAAGCTAATCTAAAACCAGAGCGTAAACTTAAAATACATGCTAATGAATTGAGACGAAATTGAATTACTAATAAAAAATTGAATTACTAATAAACACGAGAAGCACATGAGCAGTTTGTTGCCCGCTTAGCCAGGCTCCTGGCCCGTGGTGTACATGCCCGGTTAGCTGGCTGGCATACTTGGGTCTTCTAATGAACTAAAGCATACTATATTTAGAACTTTTCTTTTTGCATTTGCTCACATTTTATAGTCATTGAGTGCCGAACAAAATAGTGCATTGGAACATTTCAAAAGCGACCGAAGATATATGCAGACAAGTAGGAAAGTGGCTACCTAGCAACAGAGACAAGGAGCAATCTTAATACTGAGTGACAGGAGCATATTCGCACTGAATAGTGAAAACAAATTAAGAGATACTGACGAGAATTATGTAATAGTCAAGGATGGGTGTTAAGTTGTAAAAAACGTTTGGAACCTGCTGAGTGAATTACGTATAGTTAGTAGCTGCCATCTACGACTTTAATTCACTAGTAAGCTCAGCGGTACACCTGAACTTGGAACAATATTTTAGGGATACTGTTCATACCTTTGTACAGCATGTACAGTAGCAAGACTGTTCTGGTCAGGGTGCAAGGACAGATGTCGTTCAACACGAACGTTACTTGTTGTTTATAAGCATCAGGTAAAGATGCAGTGGTCAACAGAACATTCCTGGGATCACCGACTCCACACAACAACAGAGCAAGCGGGCTGGAGTACTCCTCTCCTTCGTTCATCGACAAGTTGATTAGATCCACAGCCGGTGTATTACCCCAGTAATATGTCGCCGAGAGGCCAGTGTTCAACTCCTTCATGTCAAGGAACTTCTTCATTCGTTCAACTAGTTTGATTGTTTCCTCCGACGTTTTATGGCACGATGACCTGTGTCTTGCCCAGTGGTTCCTCTGGCATTCCACGTTGCAGTAATAAACTTTCAGGCAGCTGGAACATTTCATCATTCCTTCTCGTTCAACACCGCAGCTGGAACATTCCGTCTTCAGCACAGCGTCATCACAGTTGGGTTCATGTCGCCATTTGTCTTGTTTCTGACATACCTTAGAACAGTAGAAGGCTACGCGGCAACGCGCACACCTTTGAGTGCAGGGTGCCTCACATCTCCAACAGTAACCAGCTCTGTTCATTGCTGACATCCACGGGATCGTTAATCAACTTAAGATTTCCCTTTGCAACGATTAATTTAGGTGACCTCTATCAGGGAGAATAGTCACTTTACAAAATGTTGAAGTATTTTTAAAGGACTGACTGCAACATCCCAATGTTGGCTGCAAAAACGCTTAATTGATTGTTATCAGTATCATCGTTGTTTTCTTGCAAATGCAAAGCTATTGGCTACTACTTATAAATTAATGTATTCTCCTTTTCCGAGAATTTGCAAGATCATGTCAAGTAATTACTGCGTTGCGTGACCAAATAGCTCAGTATAATCAATCCTACAAGTTTTAACCCGGAAATGATCTGTAGATGAAGAGCGATCAAGAGAAGGGTATCTATTGAAAGCTTAACTAGTTCATTTCTTCCCGCCAAAATGTAGTGGAACGAAGTGCTTTGTCCTAGATCCGTGAACTTCTCAACTACCTCGGTGTTTCTATCCGAAAATTCCAAGAAGAGCGATGGCGTCTTCTGGGAATTTACCTCAATTAGTGGAATTTACCATATATAGCATATATGTGGGTTGTTATTGACCAAGCGTGATGTCAAATGGCTGGATATTGGCCAAGCTCTTTCCGTGTGAACGGACCGAGACGGAGTCGAGGTCCACATGCATAACCACGCAAAAAAAAAAAAAAAAAAAAAAAAAAAAACGAGAGAAATATCCAGCCATCTTTGGTCAATAAAAGATTTATTATGTGGGGACATTTTTATTCTAAGGAAATTCTTCTTGAGGGACACAGCGCGTGATCCCGAACTGGCAAAGATAGCCTCATCTTTCCCTCATGGGTAGCCAATAACAGCGCAGAATTTGAATAAACATATTCATTAAAAACTGGATCATTGGATAGTGCAATTCGAAAGTTTTCATTGGCTTAACCATCATGGGTTATGAGCCACTGTACCATGCTCTACAAACATAGTAAGATTACGCGTGATTTTTTTTTGGCGTTTCTATTTTTATTTTAGTTTAGTTTTCCATATTTTGGGGGCGTTTTCAATAAAAAATTATTCCACTCGCGCTCCTTGGACACGAGATAATTATAGCCAACGAGGCGCCAAGCGCCGAGTTGGCTCTTTATTAGACTGCAAAACAGTCGTTTTTGGATCCTCCGACCCTCGCGTGTGAAGCGCGCGAGCCTCACACGCCCGTAGCGTCTCTCTCCATTCTCCTTCGCCGTTTTTACATTCGCTTCAGACCTTTCGTTCGAATATTTACCGTCGCCCGCACTCGCAAAAAATACGACTGTTTTGCAGTCTAGCTCTCTATCATCTCATATCCAACGAGCGCTAGTACTGAAACTATTGAGGGACTCTGGGAGGATGAAAGTGTCAGTATTGTTGCACAGATCTGCGAATTGCGCTGTAACTTTATACAGACATTAAAGCACAAGTGGTATTTACAGTAATTGTTCAGATCCAGAAATGCGGCGTAGCGCAACGTAACACCCTTAAGGAGAAGGTCACCCCCAAAAAACTATATTTTTGGTCAACGCTAATAAAAAAACTTCGCACTAAGTTTAGCCACTCACCGAACTTTCGGCCTCTGAATTGGAGGTTTTCATTACGAAATTCGTCTCCAAAGAAGCCCAAAAATCGACATCGTCGCCGCCATTTTGAAAAACACTCAGCAGCCAGGCCGCGTTTTCGTGACGTAATTCCGCCCAAGAGATTTTGTTCAAATGGCTTCCGACAAGCCTTTTAACTACCACTCTGGGTTATGGCTGCTCTGGCCAAACATTTGAGCCAAATGTATTTTTATTTTGAGCCAAACATGCTCCAAACACCGAAAAGATAGCAGTGTGGATAATCGCTTGGAAGAAATACATTTTGCCGACCTTGGGAAGGATGCAAAGTCAGTTGTAGGTTTTTCTCCTTCCTGCCAATTCCGAGTCGGACGAAATTACGTCACATAAACATGACTTGGCTGCCAGAGTACAGTTTCAAAATGGCGGCCTCCGAAGTCGCTTCTTTCAAAACGAATTCTTCAGGATAGCAGGCACATTAGAGGCTGAAACTTCGGTGGGTGGAAAAGCTGAATGTTTACTTGCTATGGGCGAAGAAAAAAAAGTAAGTTTCTTGGAGTGGACTTCTCCTTACGATCATCTTGGTTGTTTTGGCGCAATTTCTTTTTATCGAGGTTTTCGATATAACGAACCATAGATATAACACACCAATTTCCCCAATCACTTGGCGCTTCATTAAATCGAGGTTCCACGGAAAAATGAAAATACTTGTGATTACAATAAGGTGCCTGTCCAGAGTGTGCCGTTATCATCATCTTTTTCGTTTGTTTTAATTTTTTGCTTCACCTAAAGGGGGGTGGCCCGGGTTTGAAAAATCGCATACACATAGCAAAAGATCTGTTATTACGATCTTTTGCTATATATATGCGATTTGTTGTGGCTCTTTTGTTTTTTAAACGTCCATCTCTAAGCGCTTGCTCTGGAAGGATTTACCAATTTTAAGACCGTCTATACCTGATGTTGGTGAAATGGTCAAATTTCCTTGTTGGATTATTCTCCGCTTTTAGGCCCTGGTTTAACGCTGTACTTTTCGCCGTTATTAATTCATGTGGATCTAACTTCCCCCATTTTGGTGGCTATCTCTTTTCAGGAGGCCTAAGGTTGACGTCAAACTATTTATTCGGTTGTTTTAACAACGAAACATACACTTCAAGTGAGGTAGGTTTATTTTCATTATTCATGTTTTATTATTTTTTACGCTTAAGAATAGAACCATTTTCCTATACAAATCCTTATATTTCGACTGTTGCGTTACCTCAGTGCTAGTATATACATAAAAGGACGCTACTTTTACGAGCTTGGGGTGCCTTTGCTTATTAAGAGCGAACAGGATTTGCTATTTGACACTTACACCTGGTGACTTGCATGTTGAGTTTGCTGGTTGTTCAATTCATTTGGTTTAATTTGGTGCGTGAAATTCTTTATGGTAAATCTCTTTACACGTTATTGTTGCGAGTAAATGATTTTACATACGTTTTATATCAGGAGCTCATGTTTTAGATACATTTCATTCACTTTTTACATTCCCGAGTTTGCTCATAGAACACTCAGTGATTACTTCTGAATCCTAATAAGGAAGTATTTCATGTTAATGCTATTTCACTCGATTACTCGTTCGATTGCTATTTACTTCTTTGCTAAGCCTCTGACCAGTGTACATTTCTTTATCATTTTAATGTTGCCGATTTGCCCTTTAGATCTCATATATCAGCAACAGGATTATAAATTTCAGAGGTATCGTTGATCGTGACGTTTAGTGGCCGGGTTAGCGGTAACACCGTTCATTCTTGGATCTGTTTAGACCTTTTGGTTATTAATAATTATTGTAGCGAATACACATTTATTCAATCCTCGTAACAGCTTTGTTTAGAACTGTGTATATTAATATTAAGACATTGGAATGAAACCGCCGAAAAATGTAGGTATTGTTGTTCTTGAAATGGCGTGATTCGGCTTGAAGCAACCACTCAAAGTGTTCAATAGATCTGAAACACACTAAACTAAATAACCTCCTGGCATAATTAAGCGTTCAGACAAATGGAGCCTTGGTTTACAAAAACATTTGCAATTGGGAATTGCGGTACGTGTATGAAACATCGAATTTCAATTGCAGAACACTCTTCAGTCGCGAACTACATTGAAACGAGCCAAGTCAGACAGGTTGTTATTCTTGTTTCCATGGTTTTGTTTTCTTGACGCAAGTAAGTCTCTTCTTTAGAAGAGTGTCAGCGCTGGGTTAAATCACACTGATGATTATTATTTATTAATTATTGTTGTACAGTAAAGATCTAGTGACAAATACCTTTGGTTAAATATCGACACTTTAAAAGCAATGAAGTTAACAAAAAAATCCATTTTTTCGATCTTAGCAGTGTTCTGACAGCCAGTGGATTCGGAAAATTGGATAATAAAAGAATTCATAACGTTAGTAAGCTATGATACAATAACTGCCATGTCCCTTCTTTGAGTGAGGTGCCCGTCGGAGTGAGCACTGTGGTGCTCATGTAGTTGTGGTCCTATTGCACTGGAAAATCAGACCGCAACCAAATGATTAACCCGCATAGCAACCCTTCCGTAGGAGAGTGCGAACGAGTAACGTTTGGTTGCGCGTAATATATCCTGTAGAAATCAGTTAGTCTACACTAATTATCACAGTCTGTCAGTTCAAAGTCTGGTTATATAGCAATGCAAGCACCGTAAGTTTTGTAAGTAGGGAATTTTTTGTGATTACCGCAAGGTTTGTAAGTAATGTAACTATACTAACCATCATCTCTAGCTGAAAAACATTTTTATGCAAGAAAAATTAATACTTCGGTTCCCCTTTGATCCTGGCTAAGTGTTCATCGGCTTTCGAACAACTCGGCCTGAAGAATAGAAAATATCGACAGAAAACTCACTGACAAGTGACAAAACCGAACTCAAAATTCACGCTTATCCCAGTTTACCTTCACTGAAGTTAAAATCCAGCAAGGCCGCATGATAGTGATTTGAAATAACTGAACACGGATGCATGGCGATTTCTTTCTTACATTTTCTGTCAATGACGCAAAAGAATTCACCTTAATAGAAAGAATCATGACTTCCCCAGATGTCGGCGGATGTAAACAGTCGCTCGTCAAATTCAAACCGACTGCAACAGAGCCTCCATGAGCCAAAATCTACTGTCCCCTAGTACGGTTATTATTTTACTCTGTACGGACTGATCCAGGTCCAATCGGCATTGTGGGCATGCAACGTAACAGTGCAGCCCGAGGAACTAAATTTCTACCCTGGCACTCAATATTACAAATACAATTTAGGCAGATGTAGTCACAAACTATTTGTTGTTATTACAGTTCTATGATACGTCCTCGTGGTGAAATATCGGCCACTGCCAGCAATCTACTTCCAGTGAGAAGCAAATAAAAGGCCAGAGGCACGCAATTTAAGAGAACAAAGCCGCCTCCCTCGCCGGTTTTTCTAGTACTCGCCCCACCATTTGTTTTCCCGCCAATAAAATGGCGGCGTGGTGTAACGAAAAGACGCGGTATCTTTTCGCTACCTCCTCGACTAGCCAAGCTCACTTCATTTCGCTTTATTATACAAGGCAACCCAAGTGAACACAGTTTTTCAAACGCGAGTTATAGAATTAGAGTTTTCTTCTGGATATTCCCGTAACCCACTTTTTGTTGGACTTGTTGAGTTGCGCGCGATGTGTTATACAAAACACCAGCTTTTCTCACCGGCAATCAGCAACCCGATAAGCGATGACAGGGTTCCAAGCTTTTCTTTATTCTGCCTATTTTCCGCGTTGCAAGGCAAAAGATCGATACTTAATTTTTTTTTTCTTTTATCTATTTGCTTACTACATATAATACTAGTTAACTTACGCTACATGCAAGACCTACGGATAACTACTATAATAGTATACTTACAACGCAGACCCTACAGACAATACGCATATTACGTTAATTACAATAGTTTGAGACTACTCAAGCTCAAAATTGAAGGACAAACAATAGAAACAGATAAACTCACCCAAAAGTTAGAAAACCCAAGTCAAATTTCTCGCTAATACTGAGTTGGTTTAATCGGGCTTTGAACAACCCGACCCAGTTTTCATTGATCTCGGCTCGGCAACAACCCGCATTCCCGAACATGCAGTATTAATTAACTTAACGCCAGAGTGTTGGCACAGATTATAAGACGTTTGCAATTGTAGCCAAATGAGAATTCCTGACTGCTTATTTCACCCGTGTTTTAGTGCAATTTTCCTTAGGTCTGAGTTTCGTTCTCATGAAAACCGAGAGACGATGGTCTCTTGCATGAGGAACCACAACATTAAAGTCAATGCTTCGAACCGAAGCTTTCGAGCGAAAATCAGATTGTCTTGATTAGCTTAGATCAAATGAACTAACTAAGCGACAAACCAAGCCACAAACAAAAACGCCGAAGTGAGTTTTTTTACACTTCTTGTTTGCTAATGGTAGATAAGGATTAGGTCTAAAACTAAGATGCTAACCCCAGTTCAACGGCTGGATACACTAGGCGATTTTGTCAAAATGTGTATTCAGCCGACACGCAATACAAATGGCGTTTTGTCATCTACATTTATCGGTCTTGAATTGCTTCTGAAATTATTATATAAGCATTGATTTCGTCGGTCATACTAATACTGAAGACACCTTCGCAGACGTTACATATAGCTGACGAAGTTCTTCTATTTAATGATTCTACAAGCAGAACTGAGGGCGTGTTTTACCGTGTTTGTAAGGGCGAGGAAAGCTCAGTGAAAACGTAAGCCTAAGCAACTGGACTATGCACGGCAGTTTTCAATTATCAAATAAATGTAACTTTGCAAGTCTTGGTATAAGTCTGTACGAACGATGCAAGATGTCTATTCCTACTACGCGGACGAAAAATATATTTTAAACGCTTGAATACTTAGACCATGGTTGATTGAGTCAGCCAACCAGTCAGTCATGTCAGCCAGTCAGTCAGTCAGTCAGTCAGTCAGTCAGTCAGTCAGTCAATCAGTCAGTCAGTCAGTCAGTCAGTCAGTCAGCCAGTCAGTCAGTCAATCAGTCAGTCAATCACTGAAATTATTCATTTCGTAATCGGGCAGAGAGCATAGTGGCTAAAAATCGTAGTGTAAGGATAAGAAGGCGTTTTAAAGTTTTGCTCATTAAAGTTGAAATTATTTCTAGTTGTAAACTTCAAGGAGCTACGTCACGGGTTAGGCATATTGAAAAGCTTAGCCTCACTTTTTCAAATTCATCGTTTGTAATCCGTGTCAATCTTCTCCATCCTTAGCGGTCCTTGTTCCTTTATGGTTTATCATTATCTCTTTGGTGCTTTTCTATCTTATTACAATGTTATTTTCAGGTTTCCTACCATTTAAAGGTAATTTTGTATGTGGCCAAAATAACTCAAAACACCGTGACTGAGCCCGTTTAAGTTATACGTCAACATTTGTTATCTTATTACATGAGCCCTGTGATCATGGGCGCTTGTTTATAATGATCCTTGTTCCGCCAGTATATTTATTTACAGGTATTTACTTGCCCTTTTACGGTGATAAAAATAAATAAATTTGCTAGTTTGCAGTAAGTTTTCCAGATTGGTCTTAAAAGTAAGCATATAATCTGGCTCAATTTTGTTCAGTGGCAAGTTGTTCTGACAGTCTCTCACACATACAGCCCGGCCCTGAGGAAAAAGAAAACTAGTGGTAATTTGCTAGGTTAGAATACCCGGGGGCCCGTTTCTCAAAAGCCCTGGAAGCTTTTCGGGCCCGTAAAGCTATTTTTAGTTCATCTGTATCGAAAAACGGAGAAGTGCATACGCCTGAAACTTATGAAGGGAAGCTTTGTTCATATCAAGAATAAGAAAACGCGTGAATAAAACGTCTCTATAATCATAATAAGGTTCGAGATTTTGTTACGGCTTTCCTGGTGCGAAATCTCTTCGGGACCTTCAAGAAACGGGCCCCAGGGTCGGGTTGTTCAAATTACAGCCCGATTAACAACCCAAGATTAGTGAGAATTTTGATTTCAGTTTTGTAACTTTTCGATGAGGTTTTCTGTTTCTCTTGTTTGTCCTTCAGTTAATTTGAGCTAACGTGATCTCAAACTAATCAAAGCATAAGCAGTCAAAAACATTTTTATACAAGAAACTTTAATACTTCGCAGTTAACTTTAGGTCCTTGCTTTGCGTTAACCGGCTTTCGAACAACCCGACCCAGCAAACGAGGGTTTGTGTTGGAAGTGGCGCTGACGTCCCGGCTGCGGGCGCGTGAGGTAGTCGACCATTTAAGCCTACAGTGGGAGAAGAAGCTTATATATTTTATACAACATGTATTGTGAGCCTACTCCTTTTCCTTTTAAATTCTAAAGTTTTCCAGTTTAGCTCTCGCAGTATCTCAGTAATGTTCAATGTCTGTCTTCAGTGCGGTAGCAGTTTAGAACATATCGTAGCGCTCCCCTTTGCACCTGTCTCAACCCAGTTAACATATAATGCGAATTCCACTATCCACTGTACTGAATGAGTACAAATAAAGTTGTTGGTGTTGTTCGAGACTTTAAAAGCAACAGATATAAGAGTGGGTGAATTACTACGAAGATTTCTTTTCCAAAAGCTCAGCGTTTTATTTGTTTTATATTTTTGGCGATATTTATAATTAAAATTTTTGAGTGTTCCACCGAAGGTCTGATGCAAGTGCCACTATTGCTGAGTTAACAGACCGGCGAGGATTTCTCCATGTAAAGAAAAGTAAGGTATAATGTCAAATTACTGCGTCTCTGTTGAAGGCTACACGTATAAGGCATGGCACTGACATATCTGTTCGGTTTAAATGCATTTTAAAAGAATAATTATCCGACTGCAAAAGAAATCGGCCGCAATGAAGAGGTCATCTGAAGTACGGAATCAATCGAAGAAAATCTATATGATACTATACGTTTTTCTATCGATTTTTATTCAGTTATCATTGGCCATTTTCCTTTCTTCTCCAAATGCGAAATTTTAAAGAAATTGGCCGCAATAATTGAAGAGGTCCTCTGAAGTACGGAATCGATCTATATGTTTTTCTATCGATTATTATTTTATGATCGTTCATTTTCAAAGAGCGATTTATCATCATTACACACTAAAATATAATCTGCATGACCCGAAAAGATTGTATTTTTGAAACGGTAATAAGAAAAAAGAAAAGATAAAAATAAAAACGCTTGGCGGTTTCTTTGGTCTGAAAAACTCGACCTATATACGTATCCATCCGGCTCGCGCCGGTGTTTCAAAGTGTATTTGAAATTCCCGCCTTCTACGTTTATTCAACAATACAAAGGATTTGAAGAACAAATACATGAATTAACAATAGTTGATTTCGGTTGAAACGTTCCTGATAAGCCGACAAAATTAAAGGTAAATAGTGAAAGGGCCCGGTTGTCGGCTTGAAAATCAGGCCGCGGCATTTGAAAATGGGAAAACGAAACTTTTTTAACTCCTAGTATATCGAGAGTCTTAGCCTCGTCGTCCAGTTAAACTTAATCAGTTGTCAAAGTCAGAGGAACTGTATCGAAACTGTACGACATTTTTAGAGAAAAGTTTGATGTTTGCTGAGGCGGTTTTTTGTAGTCAGATGTCATTCCGAGAAACGAACTCAAAGTCAAGCTTTATATCTTTAAGCGAGTTACATTTTGATGTAAAACGTTAAGATAGTAATTGTTTCTCGATAAAACGAGGTCAGAAACAGTTATGACTGAACAGTAATGCTTCTGAGTTATTTTTAAAGTCGCACGTGGGTAGGCGCGGGTCAGGGTCGCGTTTGTCAGCAAAATCAAACTCTACAGTCTTTCCCTCGGTTAGAGAGCGACCGCGCCGACAAAAAGGATAGTTCTTTTGCATTGTTCAAAATGAAAAGAAAGCGCAAACCTTTACAAAACGATTCGATTATCGGCTATCGCTTAAAAGTGTCTTTTAAGTACACCTTTTCGTGGCGGTGCGCGCCATTTTGCCTAGCGGGAACGTCGACCGCTAATTGATAGTCTCAATACAAGAAAGCTCACGATTGGTCTATCTTGTCGGCACGTAAAGACCGAGCATTTCCATTGGCTGAATCGTCTACGATCGCTCTCTTTTCAGAAGCGCGTAAGATATATAAGAGTAAAATGGCTGCCGTGTAAGTTTACATCTCGATCAAAAAGATCTCTTGGCAACTTGCAACCTCGTGACTCTCCAGTGTTATTCATAGTTAGCTGCTCGATTTCACTGTCTTGTTATTGATTTACGATGGCGAGAAGGAGTTGTGGAAATAGAAACCTCGCTGCGACTATCATGTCGTCGCAAATCTCTGGAAGATGCCTCAGAACGAACTTGGTAAGATTTAGAGCCACAAAGTAGACAGTTTGGCAGGCTTGAGCTCGAAGCGTGCATCAGCACTGACATTAACTCGCTGTCCTTGCTTTCAGCTTCCTCGAGAGTTCGTCGAAGATGTCGATCGTCGTCTGCAGTTCAAGGAAATACCTCTACTTCTTGGCAAATTAGAACGAAACAGCAGCGCCCAGAGTTTTAACATCATGAAGTGTGTCCGATACGTCAAGGTAGTTTATATATATATACTTCGCTTATAAGACTTACTTCTAGTTCGTTTAACCGTTAAACATTCGACGAATTTTACAACTGAATGGAATTGTAATCTACTACTCGGTCAAATTGCTTGATTACGTTGTTTGTTTCATCACGCTAGTTCGATCTAAGGCAACTTTTGAATATTACAAGCTTAATTGTTTTATCAAGAATAGCCTTCGAGATAAAATTTATTGTAGCTTCAGTCATCAAAGGTTTTTCTTCATTTCTCACGTTAATGTAGGAGCTGTCAAGTTTCTTCAACTCTGACCCGACGATGACCAGTGTGCTGTACGAAAACGATCTTCCATTCTTTGCCAAGGAGAGGCTTCGAATCGGTCAAGTTTTAAATTTATTCGGTGGAGTCGAGGTAAGCGAACTTATGAATTTATTGTAACTCCAGGTAAAGCCACTCAGTTAGTTTAAGCTCATGTTTTCTGTGCAGTATAAACTGGTGTCAGTGATTTACGTTTTATGACTCCTTTGGAAGTCGATTAATTAACACGCTGAGTTTCCGAAAGATTTCAACACCGTTCTAAAATGTTTGTATTAAATGCCAGATCGTAGGGTTCGTAGGTACGAAAACGCATTATTTAGAGGTTGTCTCCGTAATTCGAAAGTGAGATTGTATTCTACCAGCAAGCAGCTCATCTACCTTCACATGACTGTGGTTTTATATATTTTAAGCTTATGAAACGTATTGACAAATTGAGAAACACTGTAGTTGTCGATTTCACTTCCATGGCAAACCTGATGATTCCTTCGATCTGTCACTGCATAATTTATTTAGCTAGGGTTGTAACTTTTATTTTGCCAGTTCAGAGCATTTTTGTCCTTACTTTATCATCGGTTTATCAGACAAATATAAAATTGCTTCCTGGTTTAATATGGTGTTAGTGTCAATGGGTCAGACAAAACGTCTTAGTTTCACTTCCGGTTAATTCAGTTCACCCGTGGCGAATGACTTTCAGATATATTTGCCATACAATGTGTCGATACATTTTCAGTCCCAATTTATAACAGTCAAATTTATGTTTGATTCACTAGTATGGTTAATCATCTTTGGTTAAAATAGTTTTGTCATGCATGTACCTGTATCACTATGTTATTAGTATTTGTTGTCAGTATTGAATATGCCATGACGTACTGTGCTTGAATTTTATTTATAATATAGATAGGACCCTGCGTGCACTCTGATTGGTCAAAAACCCATGTTTTATCAGGGTATAAAACATAGAAAAAGTGTGTTTTATTGTTTTTCGCCACACTACCTCTATATCATAAAGCAAATGAAGAAGCCTAAGCCATGTATTACACCGTGATAAAACACTCTGGACATTTGATAACACTTAAGAAATGTAGAAAACACTTGACTGCGGCTCATGTTTTCTACATTTCTTTCGTGTTCTCAAATGCTCGTCATGTTTTATCACAGTGCAATACACAGCTTAGGCTTCTTTATTTGTAGCTAACTAAAGGTATGATCTTGAAATTTGTCACTCAACAAAGCTTTCATAATTTGAGTTCTGACAACTTTTTGATGGTTTTAGGGTTCTGTTTGATTCGACCAATAAAGAAATTGCCTAAAATAAAACAAAAAAGAAAAAGAACTTGCCTATGTCAGAAGTCTGCAGTTTTGTAGTTAACAAGTCTTTCTTTAATATATACATATTTTAACTGTGGCTCAAGGTTTATTTTTAATTCATGGATGTTTCTATTTTATGGCAGATTGTTATCCAAGTCCTATTTTATCCTGTCATTTATGGTTTCAAGTCTTGCAAGATAAGGCCAACGAGTAAGTACTCTGTGGTAAAGTTATGAATAACAAATGAATAGCAGGCTACATGTACAGCTGTATGCAGAAATGACATGTACATGACTTGTATGTTTCCAGAACAGCAGAGATCCAAATATTGGAAAATTGCTATTATGACTTTTTATGTGATTGGCATATTGTCAAAATTATTAAAAAAGTAAGAGCCATATGTTTTGTAGTAGATTGACATTTTATATGCAATGTGGTGGTAGAGCATTGTTTTCATGAGTCAGATTAAAAAGTCTTGGAGAATGACTTTCAACATCTCCAGAAGATCTACTTATATTTCAAGTTTTGTGACAAGTCTAAGCCAAAAAGCATTTAAAAATGCTTTAAGGATCAAATGTTATCATTGCTCCTGCGTACATGTTAATAACATGCCATTGATATTTAAGTTGTTTACTTTTCAGGAGTGCAGCAAAATAATTTGTGGTCATTGTGCCTTGACTTCATCCATAATATTTGTCTTGTGGTAAGTCGACTTTCTGAGTGAATTTGCCTTCATTTTATTATACAGTTAATCCATCAACAACTTCATGCAAGTGTCACAACTACTGTTTGAGCTAGAGGACTTTCCTTGCAGGGAACCTACTGATTGGGAACATGTAATACTTAAAATGCAAAATCAAAATATATATTGCAATTGCAAGCAGGCTATTGTTGTGATGTATCGCCAAATTCTCAGAACTTGAATTGAAAGAAACAAGTGGAATTGATAAAGAGAGTTTTCACAGTATGATGTCACAGATCTATATGTTTATGTATAATAAAAAAATTGTATCCACTTTTTTTAATAGCACTTTTTGGTTTACTTTTATTTGGCAGGTTGATGGAGTTGCTACTAATTTAGCAAAGAGGAATGATTTGATTAGTCATTTATTCACCCTTCTAGAGCAGAAGAAAACCTTTACGTAAGTCTTAAACCTTCAATATGGTGACCTTGTTTGATCAAGTTTAACAGTTTTGCGGAAGTAATACCTAATAGTGTTTGTACGTGATAGAAGATATTGATAGATGAGAAATGGAATAATAATTTCGGGCTGGTTTTAAGCTTCCCAGATCATTGTAATTAATATCCACATACCTCATTTCTGAGTAGCACAGTCGTTTGCCAGATGTTGACAAACAGCTAGATACGTTTACTCAGTACATGTTATTTTTGTTATTTCATTCATTCTATTTTAACTGGTTTATTAAACTCTCTGACTGTGATTTGTCTTTTCATCGAGTGCCTATTCCCATCTACTTGCATTTATATGTGGGAGCTAATTTATTTTTTTTTATGCATCCAAATAGTTATGCATCTGTGGTGTTAGAGGATCTCTTTGGCTCAAGAAAAGAACTTATCGACCTGGATAGTATTGGTAAGTTGCGAACCTTTCTTTTATGTTTCAGTACCTGCATCTTAGTTTTCGTACAACAATTTAACTGTGTTTAATAACTTATAATAACTTACCGGGGTATAAGTTGGAATTCTACACTTAATAAATAAATTTTGCCCTTTGTTAACATTGAGTTTTATGGATTTATTTCAGCAAATATGAGAAAATTGTTAAACATCTTGGACCAGAATCAGTTGGCAAACCTTTGTCGTGTTTTATCATTTTCCCTGTCTGACTTGGAATCTGTTGAGGAGAGAAGCACTTGTAAGTTTTGAGAAATATTTCATCATTATCTGACATGTCAGATCATTATCACTGATGAAGACCACAATTCTGATTATTATGATTGTGCAATGTATTTCTTTTGCAAGTCTATTTTTGGAAGTCTGAGGATTAACCTTATATGTGACTGCGTAAAGTAAACAACAAAAAATGAAACCAAAGGAACTTAATTTATATGAAAGACTTGGAGTGTTTGAAAAGTTAAATCATTAGATAATGACTTTATACTTATTCATGTTTAATTCTAGCTTCTAATTTGCTTCTTTAATGATGTTTACTGTGACAAATTTTATTTTTTAGTACTTGCTCAAGATGAAGTGGATAAGAAAGGCTTGTCCCAGAAGGAGGTGGCTGATAACAATCAAGGTATTTTCTTAGACTTCGCGTTTTAATTGCCACCATTAAAAAGGACTGACAATAAAATTGTGCAAAATGTCAGAGCATTGTGTTGTGTAACCATATAATTATATACAGGTGTACTTCCATGTAGATTGGAATATTTCGGATGTGACAGTTCTTATACATAATATTGTTTAAATGTTCTGTTTGTTTTTATTCCAGCAACACTTATAGGCTTAAAAGAGTTCCTCCCAAGGATTGTTAGGCTGGCCTGCCAACCAATGGGTAAGATGAGTTTCCCACTTAGGTATATTTTTTTTATTTTGTAAATCACCGCTGCCATTGATTTTGTTGGACTAATGTTGTGTATACATGTATGTTGCACACGTGTATCAATTGGTGTATGGTAACCCTGTCCTCGCTCTTATGAATATGCTAATAAGAAGTAAAGATCTCCTTGTTCTTAGAAGTGCTTGTAATTGATACTAATCAATTGGTTTCTCCCTGTTGTTTTGCAGTGGAGAGATCGTCCCATTTTCCGGACATGTTTGATTTCCAAACCTTCTTACAGAATGTGCTCATGTCAGATGGTGATATGGGTATGCTGTAGTTCTAGTTTCCTCTGTGCAGTAATTGCATTGTGTTAATTAAACTTACTGATTTGAAATCAGATTAACAGAATTTTGCCTAACTTATTTTCATATGTTCTTTCTGCTGCAGATTTAGATTTAGATGAACCAGATTCAGTAGCACCGAGGCTACAATCTTCGTTCAAGCTCATACACGAGGTTTGTACATTTGTGGTTGACTGCACCTTAAAAAAGTGGTCTTCAATAGGATGCAATCTCTGAATTTTAGTATATTTTTATTATGTGTTACTAATTGGGATTTATCTTTTTTTTTTCTTTGCAGGTCATGCACAAAGTAGAGGTCTTCTATGTTCTCTGTTTGTTCTTGACAGGAAAGCATAAATTAATTGTAAGTCAAGTGAAGAAAACAAGAAACAAAAAGCATTTATTAATTAAATATTATTGTATAGTAATTGGGAACTATTCATCTAGAAAAAATTGCAATTCATTTTTTAGTATTATTAATATCAAAATTCTGATAATTTTGGAACTCTAAGATCAGTTATTCTTTACAAAAAGTGTTTGAATACTTGACCATTTGATTATCAACTTGTAATTTTATTGTATTGATTTATTACAGGTTCAGAAGAGGCTGTCAGAGCTAAAATTGATTCCTGGAATGAGCCAGTTGTTTGACAAGATGTCATGGCTGAATGAAACAGAAAGAATGTAAGTGTTGTGGGTCAAATTCGTTTAACACAACCATCTCTGATAACCCTAGAAATAATTACAAAAAGGACAATTTGAAAAAGAACTCCAAGAAGAACTGTCTTATGCTACTTTACTGTGGGTGACTAAAGAAAGCTTTTTCTTTTCAACTCTACCATTCTTTGCATGATATCAGTCTGTTTGGGAATCATTAACTTAAAAATTAGTTTAAAAGTATTTAATTAAATTAATGTTATCTTTTAGGAATCCAGATTTGATGGACATAGAGATTGGAGATCATGAGTGCACACCGGTAAGATATTGACAGCTTTCTTTAGATAGGTTTTAAAATAAATGATAAAAACTTTTGTGTATAGAACCCAGGATCTGTGTTCTTGTCCTCATTTGAGTCTAACTTATTATAATTTCTTTTTCAGCAAACGGCATTAAAGATCCAGTTTCTACGACTAGTTCACAGCTTTTGTGACCGTCACGAGTAAGTTGTTATTCTTGCTTTTATTCCCTAAAATTTCAAGCTGTATTTTAGTTAGTTTTCAATTTTACCTTGTAATTGATTATTTATAACATATTAACTCTGTTTGTAGGAATAAACACCTCCTTTTAACTCCCAGAGAAGTCGATGAACTTCAGGAGCTTTATGGTGAGTGGAATTAAAAGTTTATTTTTTATATTCAAGTTTGATGTACATGTACTTGTATGCAGATTTTTAATCCATTAATATCTTGTTCGAGAATCGCTGAAAGAGACAATCATGCAAACCATTGTTAGTAAAAGAATGTGATCATGCATTAGTGGCGACCGTTTAATTTTTTTTTCCCTTTTTTCAGTTCAAAATGGCCTTGAGCTTCCTGAAACTTTATCCAACACCAACAGGTTTGTCTATGGATATTTCTCTTGTAATTAATAATTATAATTATTTCTCCTATAATTTATAATTCTTATTATTTCTCCTTTAATTTATAATTCTTAATAATTATTTCTCCTGTAATTTATGATTATAATTATTATTTCTTTTCTTTGCCAGTTCCATAAATCCAATTTAGAAATGATGGTTAAATTTTACTGGTACAATTCTGGTAACTTTTGCTTTTGTTTATCAGTCAATTAATATAATCATATGTTTTCATTTTGCTTGTAGAAAGCTCTGTTGTGTTGGAGAAAAAGGACTTCTTACCAAAATTCTAGAGACTCTGATTAGATGTCCCACAACGGCACCACTAAGGTAATTACATTTTCTTTGTAACATATTTTTTCTTGGTTCTTCAGTGCAAAGAGGTTAGAATAGTAAAAGAAGTAGGTTAATTAGCACTTTTAGTGTTAAACTAATTTGAATTCTTTTCTGATATCTTTTTGAAGGTTTTGGCTTTCAAGGGCAATTGAAGGATTTCTTCGGGGGAGAGCATCTGTAGGAGACCAGTTGTTTCTTATCAAGAGGGGACTACTTGAGGTATTAATAGAGATATTTTGATTATTTAAATTTTTATTTTGAAAACATATTCATATTAAAGATGAATTATAAACTTATTCAAATTCTAAATTTCATTTATAAGTTTTATTGCTCCCTAAACTAGTTCACTGCATGTCATAACCTGAATTTTTCATTTCTCCTTTAGCACCTTGTTGATCACATCACAAGTGATGAACTGAAGCCCAAGGAAATTCTGCAAAGTAGCTTTGATCTCCTTGGAGAGCTGATGAAGTTTAATCTGTTTGCCTTCAAGAGATTTGACCAGGTCATCAGTGATAAACAGGTAAGCAAGCACAATTTAATGCTGCAAATGCTGATGTCAATGTTCCAGTAAACTACTAAAATTTTATTATATATTTTATTATATATGTTAATTTCTCTTCTTCTCATTTATTCTAACCAACTGAAGAATTTGCTAACTGAAAAAATGCCTTAAGAAATACTGCCTTTATTGATTATTGTTAATTTCAATTTGTTTGATTCATAGTTTGAGAAGTTTGTGTCCATCCTGACCTCAAATGTAGTGGATTCCAACATGTTGATTCGCTGTCTGGTGTTATCTCAAGAACACTTCATGTCAAGCCGCTTCTCCACTGGTAAGACTGTGTGCCCTGTTTACTTCTCTCTCCAAAAATTGCCAAGCTCTGTTTGCAATTTTCCTCCAAGATCA